>NW_027249902.1:0-61694 GCF_030848795.1 Temnothorax nylanderi
GGGAACAAGGAACAGATATTAGCGGTTAGAAATAAGAAATCAGGAATAAAGCTGGTGTAGCATTAATACACGGCTTTCGATAGGTTACAAATCCATTGCCTGTGTCATTCCCTGTTTCTGTTGCCTGTATTTTTTATCGTGCATTCATCTTTATTCTTGATTCTTTAGTCCTAATCGCTAATATCTGTTCCTTGTTCCTTATATTTTTTATTATGCGGAGGCCTTAACTGATGTTCATCACAAGTATTTTGTTTGTATGTACAGAGGTATCTATATATGTTATGGGAGCAAAGATTTCGGACGAAAGATTAATCTGAACTCAAAAGGATATTATAGTAGCTATCAAATGTTCTTTTTCGTAAAAGTTTAAAATTAATTTAAAAATATCGAAGCTAGGCTTATATATTTATAATACTCCGTTCCGAAACAGTTCGACACTTACCGAATACAGAAAAATAAAATTTTTTATTTTACTTACTTTTACGATTTTAATGTGTAGATATTAGGCAAATTGATGAATAGTTATTTAAAAATGTGTTTTATTAATATAATTATAGTTTTATTAGTATAGAAATAATATGTAAGTATACAATAATAAAATCAGTAATTATTTACGATAAGTATAACAAAAAATTAAGATATATAACTTATTGTGAGTTAAAAGTTGTAAATACATTAATATTATTTTTAATATTAATATCATAGTACAATTTTTAATATTAATAATAACAGATACATATATGATATATCTAATATTATTTAATATTAATATAATAATGATTACTTTTTCAACGTTAATAATATCAAAAATAGTAATAATGAAAATGTACTAAAAGTATTAGAAATAATGAAGAATAATTTAACAAATAAGTAATAAATAAGTAGTAAACGGCTTACTTAAAGCTAAAAATAAAGATAAATGTTCAGAGCAAGAGACATTACACGAATTATTCTGAGACTTACTAATTATATGCTTCTTGTTTCATAGATCCCGCAATCACTCGAAAATACTTACTTACATTTGTTTTACAAGTTTTTACAAGATTTACAAGTACAAAGATAGAAAAGTAAATTGGTGGTAAAGAGAGTATGTCATACAAGATTTAAATGTAATGTTGTAAACACATGTTTATCGATTGATAGATTGTTCTGTTTTTGTGATAATAATTTTATAATAATAACAATAAAGTCATAAAATAACATTTATGTTCATTAATATAAAAGAAATATCTTTGGTTTACCTTTGTGCGATGAATTTATTACAAATTGAGTTAATATTTAAAAAATTAATACTCGGTCTTATATATAAATATATACTATATACTTTTACAAATTAAAAAAACTGAAATAATCTGCGCATATAGATTTATGTTAATTGTTTACGCATCTCAATTTTTTTGTAGAAATTTATATATAATCTCTCTCTCTCTCTCTCTCTCTCTCTCTCTCTCTCTCTCTCTCTCTCTCTCTCTCTCTCTCTCTCTCTCTCTCTCTCTCTCTCTCTCTTTCTCTCTCTCTCTCTCTCTAAAATTACAGTTATTGTCAAATTTTTTGAATTATATCCGTATTAAATTTAATTTTACCAACAACATTTTACACTTATAGACGTATTCTCTTTACAATATTTTTGAAATCAGTACGACAACTTTTCGCGAAGTTTTATATACCCTACCTACATTAAAAAATACGTACAACATATTATTTAAAGACATATGTCCTAGAATAATATTTATGAATGTCCCTCATACTGAATATTTTTTGAGACATGCAGCAATAATGTAAAATGTTATCTGTAGTAAAAACAGGTATGTCTCGCTATACTACAATCCATTAATTCCGTACAAGATATTGAAAGTAATTTAGCTGATTCGCAATTTCGGACAAGCGTGATTTTATTTTTTGTTCAGCAGCCAATAATGCCTCATCCCATACATTCACCCATTTGTAATGATTGAGAATTTCATGTCCCTGAAATAAATTATTCTGATGTTTAAGCAATAAACAATAATAAATTGTAATACTTTTGGAATCTAACGGAGATACAATTATATTATATTATATTTTTTATATAATGTTACTTATATGTGTCATGTATAAAGATAAATATCTAGAAAAATAAGAAAATACATATAAAGTTTTGTATTCGCAAAATATACCTCTTTCATTGCTTCTTGATATTCAGGATCCCATTCAGGATTAATCTCAATAACTTTTCCTATAGCCTTCCTTTTAAATTTCACAAATTCAAGTACCTAGAAATAAATTATTTTAACATTAAACATAAATAAGCGTTTCGTTATTACTTCGAAGTATAAAGGCTTGATGCAACACTAGTTTGGGCTCTCAGCGCAATTATGGGATGCGATATAATTAAGTAATCGATTATTAAATAAGTAAGTTTTATAATAAAGTACTTGTAAAGTGGAATAGTTTTTGGATTAATTATAAAATTTACCTTATCGAGTTGTTCCTTAGACTGCACATTGTTAATAATATTAACTAATGCTACTCTCACATCATTTTCGTCCCTATTCAATCAAACGACAAGTTTGTAATGCAAGTATGTCTTATAAACATTTACTACACGTACATAAATTATATAAAACATGTTTTTATTAAAGAAAAGCTTTTATTACCTTATCATTTTATCAAAGTTTTTTAATATATGTTCTAATACTTTGTTATCCTTTGCATTCTTTGCAACAGTAAGAAAAAAACTTTTCACAAGGTCTTTGCGATGCATTCTTAATCTCTTGGAGTCTGGCATTTTTAAATCACAGATATTCAATTTATCGAGTATTATGTTTAAGTAATCGATGATAATATAAGAAGACGCAGAGCAAGGCAGATATTCTAACAGTTTATTATCCGCTTTAGTCATCCATGTATCAAATACGTCCCGTCTAATATTATAATTATTCGCCAAACCATTACAATATGCCCATTCTTTCCACCATGGTAAAAGTCTACACAATACCGAGAAAGAATAACAAAATGTAGAAAATCAGTTTTTCATAGTTTCATAGTTTGATCAAATTTATTATATTATATAAAAAATATGATTATTCAAAATGTTATACCTTTCAGTGTTATTCAAATGCCGCTTTAATTTAGAAACGGCAGCAGCCTTGCAAGTGGAATGACCAAAAAGACATGCCCATTTCGCAGCTTCTTGCCTCAAGCATTTAATAAGATCATTAGGTTTTTCATTACGTTTCTCGGTATATGTTATATTTATAAGAATCTCATGCAAAATGTCCCGCATGTGTATCTAAAAATAATGGAACAATTAATTTGCAAAGAATGTCTAATAACGAAGATTAAACGTGATGTTATACGAATTTATGAAACATATATGTATATATGCGTAAGTGAAGTATATATAAAGAAAATGTTTTTATATGTTTACCTACATAAAATATATTGCAGAAATAAATATGTAAATTTACTTTATAATACAAATTTTAATGGCATTTTATGTGTGTGATATGTATGTAACGTCTAAAGTTTAAAAGTTTAAATTTAAATAAAGCTAACTTTATATTTCTTTAAAGCTAATATTATAAAGACAGTATAATTAAATATCCTTAATTATTTATATGTATTTAATTATTGCTATATATATTTAATTCTCGAATAGTTTTTATGTAAATTATTTATATAAAATTGTTTTTTACCTGTAACACGAAGAAATGTAGTTTAATGCACAAAAATTTCCTTTTACAATATTTGTTATTACGTACCTTTATGTCTGCACTTTTCTCAAACAAAAAGAAACCAGACATATATTCAAGAGCTTTGATCATGGGATACCATGCTATAAAGTCTGTCTCTCGTTGTAGATATTTCGTTAGTTCCAAAAAAGTGGACAAGGGAAGTTGATCATTCATTAGAAAATAAAATGCATCATCGATAATTTGAGCACGATTAAGCACGTGTATTTTTGTATATTCGTCAGATGTTAAATAATTGACAATCCGGTCCCAATATACGGCATCGTAATTGACACGATAATACCCTACCATAAATTAAATACAATTTGGTCACTAATTACATATAACGAAATGTAATAAAAATGTTTACAGATGTTAATGTCTTTAATGTAGTATAATATTAGAATAACTTGCTTATATTTTAATCATAGAAATATTGTAAATTATTAACTAAAACACTATGTTATTATTATTATTTTTAAACACCATGTTGATTTAAGTTGTGCTTTAAGAACTTTAAGCTAAATTTGCTCATACAAGGAAATAATCTGAGAAAAGACAAAGAAATAAATTTAATTATTATATCTACCTGTTTGTTGCATGTTGATTATTATCCAACCACTTACATTTGAGGGATGTATAATGCTAGCAGTATATAGCCATAGCGGAGTAATATAAGGCGAAGTGTCATTAAAATTACAATGATCTTGTGTAGTAAATGTTACAGGTATATTCACCGTTAGTGCATTGTTATTAAAGATTTTCACGTTTACAAGACCAAATTTCGTGACGTTTATCACAGGATAATGTTTTAGTTGTGTCCAAGTGTTCATCATATCTTTTATATTAAATTTGTAGATACTATTTGAATTATTTAAAGCGACTTGCATGGCGGTCCACAAATCATCGAAATTTAAAGAGCTGCAGAAAACAAAAAAACCATAAATATAATATAATATTATAATATAAGGTAAAATGGGGTATACATATAAAGAAGTAAAATACAAACAGAGTAAGAAATAGGAGAGAGAACATTAAAACGGAAAAATATGGGAAGAGAGAAACAAAAAAACAAGAAAGGAGAGAAATAGAAATAAAACAAGTGTACAAGTAATAAGAAGTGTTGCATAACAACAAAGTCAGACGAAAATTTAAATAATATAATATCGTGAAAATCACATAGATCGGAAGGACAAAACCTGAAAACAACATATATGCATGAAAATAAAAAGGTGTAATCTTTACAAAGGAAGACAAAAAAATAAACAAAGAGAAAAAATTTATTAAATTTATAAGAAAAAATATTTATATAAGATAATAATATAAATATAAAATAGTAAGTACACTGCTAAAAAAAATTAGGGGATTACTTTTGTCAGTAAATTTTTGCCGATTTTTAAACTATAATTACTCAGCGAATAATTTACGTAAAAAAAGTTAAAAAAAATTTTACATGGCAAACTCTCTACTATAAGGTGCTTTTGTTCAATTTTCACTCAGGTTAATACCCAAAGGCGTGGTCAAAGTACGGACTTTGCCCTTTCAAATGAAAAAAAAAGAACTTTGTCCTACGCCGATTATTTAGTGAGATATCGCAATTTAAAGTAACCCCTGTCTTTTTACAATTTTAGCACGATAGCGCCGGCATTTGCGTAACCTGATGTGCACCACGGGTATGTTGCTCAGTCAAATTTTGCACATCATGTATATATGTGTATATGGAGTGTACATATATGTATGTGTGTACATGTAGCGGTTTTTTTTTAGTAAGAAGTATTGCCATTTATTCGCCATATTACGCGCATCGCCCAATCTTGATCTCATATTGATGCATTTTTTTACATCAGATTACAGAGGCACTGTGTCAAATTTTGAATAAAATTTCTCAATCTGATGTAAAAAAAAATGCATCAATATGAGATCAAGATTGCGCGAGGTAATACGGCGAAGAGTGACAACACTTCTTACTAAAAAAAAACCTCTACACGTACCAATGTACACTCCATACACATACACATACACATACATACGTGATGTACAAAATCTGACTGAGCAACATGCCCGTGGTACGCATCAGGTTACGCAAATGCCGGCGGTATCGTACTGAAATCATAAAAAAACAGGGGTTATTACTTTAAATTGCGATATCTCGTTAAATAATCGGCGTAGGACAAAGTTTTTTTTTATTTTAAAGAGCAAAGTCCGTACTTTGAGATGGTATTAATCATTATGTTCGTCAATTTATTTGTTAGGCGGTGAAAGACTGCAAATTTCAAGATTTTGAATATCTCAAATACGTTCTTATTCAAAGCTGACCATGCCTTTGGGTATTAACCTGAGTGAAAATTGAACAAAATCACCTTATAGTAGAGAGTTTGCCCTGTAAAACCTTTTTTAAAACTCTTTTTTACGTTAATTTATTCGCTGAGTAATTACAGTTTAAAAATGGGAAAAAATTTACTGACAAAAAGTGATCCCCTAAATTTTTTGAGCGGTGTATTATTTTGCAAAAATTGCGAAGCGATTATAACTATTGGTTTATTCATATTTCTTCACTATGATATCTTCCCCCGATTTACTTTAAATAAGATGCAGTGACATTGTAGACTAAGAACTTTCTGATAATGCAGCTTAAAATAAATGTAAAAATGATAAGCATAATGGTTCTAACTGACTGACGGAAGAAGAAGAATATCACTAATAAATAATACACAAAATAATAAATAACGGTTTCAGAATAAAGAGAGGAATAGTATAAAAAATAGAACAAAATAAAATTATATATTTATAAAATTCTCAATTATAACACTTATTTTTATGTCTATAGAAAGTAATTATTACATTAAACAATACTTACCTTTTATTTTCTCGATTATTAAGAAATATCTTGATACCATTCCAAAAGACGTCATAACCCAATGCATGTTGCAACATACGTAATAGAGCTGGTGCTACAATGATACATGTCATAAAAGAATTGGATAAAAGGTATTTTTTTATATATTTAATATAAAAAAAAATATATTTTTTTAAATAATTGACAATTTTTCAAAATATTTCCTCGTGTGCATAGGTACAATCTGTACAATATATAAATTGCATCTATGCACACGAGAAAATATTTTTAAAAATTTGACTTACACCACTATGGTTTTTACCCCTCCATATATACATATAATAACTTTATACGAATTTATCGACCGCAATGTATATATACAGGTATATATATACAGGGGTAAAAACCAGAGTGGTGTAAGTCAAATTTTTTTAAATATTTTCTTGTGTGCATAGATGCAATCTGTACAATATATAAATTGCATCTATGCACACGAGAACATATTTAAAGAAATTTGACTTACACCACTCTGGTTTTTACCCATCCATATATATATATATATATATATATATATATATATATACATTGCGGTCGATAAATTCACAAAAATACTTAATTTCTTAAATATAGATAAATTTAAAATTCGAATTATGAAAATATGTTGTTATGTTCTTTCTATTTTTATAGCAAAATTAATTTATCAAGATATAAAGTGATAAATTTGTCTATGATGGTTACGAAACGACAGATTCTATCCAATTTCTGCAGACGACTATCTAACTTTATATTTTATTATTAAATTCTGTTATATATTTGTTTGCATTTTGTTGACAAATAGTAGACACTTTCAAAATCAATTCACAACATATTTAACTATCCGATTACTCTTTTCATTTTTTTACGTAATTTATTTTCAAGAATTTACAGACAGTTTTTTAATTACACTTGTAAATTTTACCTTTGATGTAACAAGAAAAGAATAAAGGTGAATTAATTGTAGCACTGTTGGCTTCTAACATAAGAGGCTTCATTATGGAATCAGTGTCCAAACGGAAAGATTCTTGTTGGACCTGAACTACAAACAGATCCCATATTCGGAATTCTGGATAAATCTGAAAGCGAAAATTTTGATACGATTAATTTTGATGATTGGATATTAAATCAGAGAAGGTATACTTGCATTGTGAATTTTAAATAAATATAGAATCTTTCAATTTTATACAATCTTTTCTTAATAACTTATTTTTCACAATATTATCGTAAAAGTGTCTTCTTTTTTGGAAAACAAAATTAATTTTTTAATTTCTTTGTAGAACATCACAGAAAGATATCAACAAAGAAATCATTTGCGAGAAGCTTTTACTGTCTTTTTTGTATATTATTACATTGTTCTAAACGCTAATAACTATGTCGGAAAGCAATTTGATAATTATTTACTTTAGGGGATACCACGCCGATGACTTTGATCTTGACATAATATATTGTCAAGAACATGACCTTGAGTAACATTCAAAAGGTTTCAGTCGGTGGTCATTGTTTGTTCAAAAGTTATAAATAAAATATTTGAGAAATATGCTAGATTATGTTAGTGCTAAAGAAAGTATATTAAATAAACAGTAAAGACATCAATAAAGACAATTATGTAAGTAAAGCAGTACGAAATAACTAAGAAATTTACCTTGTTGATGGTATCTACTGCAAATAGCGTAAGAATTCCCTCTCTCAAACACACAGGTTGAGACAACAAGGAAAAGCCGAATAGATTATCTAAATATTGATGTGCTATCGCATGTGCTACTAATCGCGCCACATTTATTTTGCGTATAACAGGGTCAAACTTTTCTTCATAGATTATTAGAGTTTCCCTAAAAATTATTTTCAAATATAATTATAAATACACGTTATAATTATAAAATAATAACATGTAATTATAAAAATGTACGCCAAGTTTATAAATAACATTAGAGATATAAACATTATTAAATAAAAAACTAACTGTTTAAAAATAGATATGAAATCAAATTAATTAGCCAAGTATTACTAAGCAAATGTAAATCTAAAGAAGACAATTTTCAAAATATTATATATGTCTAATTAATAGTATATTAATTTATTTTTCTACGATTTTGTATTGTAATTTTACACAAATTTCTAAAACATATAAAACAATCTTGTAATCAGGGAAAATATAGAAATGTAATCGTATTTAATTCAAAAGTAAAAAGATTATTGTACATATACAATATTATATTTATTATATATATATATATATATATATATATATATATAATAATTTTATCAATGTTTTCAAAATATTTAGATTAATTAAATAGTTAATTATTTCTACATTACTCCACTTCATGCCTTTCATGTTATTATAATATTACATCTCTGAAATGTATTTATTTAGGATACATTTATAAAAAATTATTTTTTTAAATTAAGAAATAGATATAATTACACTTTTTATTGTATTTGGTAATGAAATATGTATAGTAATCGACACGCTATAATTTTCTTGTCGATGAGATAAAAACAATTTTAAACATCTGGAACTATTACTATAAGTACTTAAATCTATTTCTTATTTATATAGAATTTAAATAGATTTTCTTCATTATTATACAGATTGGTATATAATAAAAGATATTTCTAAGATGTAACGTCGGCGTTATAACTCAAATATATATCAAACATATGTAAAGAACGAGTACGAAGCCGTGACAAGGTGTTCGTGTTAAATTAATTTTAATAAATAACATATTTTCCAACCGTAGTTTCTGTACAGTTATTTAGATGCTTAGCATCAAATTAAATCAAAACGATTTAACCGATTTTGCCGCTAAGTAAAAAAATTACATTATCGTACATTAAGATGCGCTACTTTTGGCCTCACGCGAGTGCTCTCTAAGGCTGCGGTCCATTTAATGTTACAAGTGCTTCGAAGCGTTCTTTTTCTTCTTCTTTCTCCATTGAAAGAAAGGAGAAGAAGAATTGCTTCGAAGCATTTGTAGCATCAAATGGACCGCAGCCTAAAGAGGACGATGGTGGAACAAATCACCAGCAACAGATTCTCATTACTGTAGCGATATCCCATTATGGGACCTCTCCGAAATAATAATTTCACATTAGGTTTTATTTTTATAACTTTTGACTACGATAAGTTTAAGCATGACAAAATTTTGTATCACAACTTTGACCTCCACTTATAATGTTTATCCTAACGCTGTAAATGTGACAACGGTTTTATTTATTTCTTATTGTAAATGCTTTGAAGAAAAGACCAAGTACAGTCGAAACGTAAACTTACAGCAATTTAAAATACACGAATTGCTTTAATCACGACAACTTTTTTTTAACACCTAACTATTGCTCGATATTTGGCCGTTCTTTTCTCTATTTAGCTTTTGCTTTCATCGAGCGGATCTCACTTTTTTATTTTCAAAAAATTTAATTAGGGGGAGGAAGGGGTTTTTACGACTCTAACCAGAGCTGTATTGCAAGTCTGACAATTTAATCGGCGCGTAGTTTACTACGATTAAAAAAATATGTTGTTTATTAAAACTAATCTAACACGAACACATCAATTGTTATGGCTTTGTGCTCGTTCTTTATATGTTTAATTTTTAATTATTTGAGCCTTTCAAGATTATCAAATACAATATATATCTTAATAATTAATTATGTTAAAAATAGTATCTCTTCCTTTCTGGATAAAGTTTTTTAATTTACAAAAAGTATTTGTTTTATTAGTGACTTGTATTTACCTATAAAAAACAAAATGCAACTTAATCATGCCCTCTTGGGAAGAACCTGGTATTGCGACATGGTTTAGTTTTGCAAGCCCTTCGCAACGCCTCCATTTAGATTCGAAATGTAGTGTGACCCTTTCAATAATCATGCTTGCGTATTTTAAATGAAATTGTGGTTGATATCTGATTGAATGAAAATTGATCTTTTTATTTTTTACAGGATTCAAACGATGATTGGATACCACAATCGCAATGAGATAATAAGGGGGAATTGAAGGAGTTTTATGGAACTTCGTCATCTTTCGCGTATTGTGTTTGCGTCTCTCCGTCATTAGTACAGGCATATTCGACAAAACCTTGCGTTCACTATTATGCTCTATAGAAATGCTAAATGTCGCCTTGAAAGCCGTTTCGTCCCAACATGGGAATGTTCGTCGAGCTCCAATTATTCCCATTCCAAGCAACCATCTGTCACATTTTAACGATATGCTTCTTTAGATAATAATAAATGCTCAATAATTTCGTCGGATTAATAAATTGGCACATTTATTAATGGCTTAGAGTAAATATACTCTAACAGCAAAAGGTGAGTGTGCAAAATCATGTAAAATATTGCTGAAAACAATTTAAGTATTATTGCTACAAACATTGCGTAAACATGATTCGTAACTCTATGAGTCAGGAATCATATTTAATGGTGCTTTTGCAAGAAAGACGTGAAAATTGTTTCTATTTTAGTAATGTGTAAGCTATATAGGTATACATCAATGGAGTACTTGAGGTGTAAACTGTTGCCGCAAAAATATATTGAATAATTAAATAAATTGTTGCTCGAAACAAACTCAGTTGCTAAGCATTTATAAACGCAGTTTTACTTGTTATTTGTAAGCGCAAACACTCGTCACGAATTTACGCATATATATTTCGTACATATGATAGGCGTTTCTCTCTCTGATGACAAAGAGACACTACGCGCTGCTCTCCACCAATTTTAATGAAACATTTAATGAAACTTGTAGAAGTTGTAAAAGATACTATGTACTGTGTAGAAGATACTATGTAAAAGACATTATGAATAAGCTGGTTTTTTGAATGGGCCCTAGGAGTCGAGTTATAAGCTATCATAGGTGGATCTTTCGGCTGTGTATCCATATTAAGCCACTTACCTTCTACCCTTGCAATTGTAATGAGACTTTGGGAAATGATTTAGGCAATATGCCTCAAGATTATTTAAAGCTAGTCAAATTTACTGTAAAATTTCTAGGAGCACCAGAATTTAGAATCATTATTGGTGGCTTGATGGGGTCTGCCGCTTAAACTAATAATTACATTTGTATGTATTTTTATGAGTAATGTTTCTGATTGTTTCCACAAAATTGCCCTTGTTTGCAACAACTAACAGCGGCTGAGTGCAGTTTTGCTACTTTTTCACCTATTCGTATTATCTATAAATTAATTTATTCGTAGTTTTACTTTATTACTGATTAAATAACAACTATAAACAACAAATTTATTTTTTAAAACAATTTATGCACAGTTTATGTGCAATGTATCAAGCAAACAAGGCTTGAAACAGTAGCACTTTTCACAGTTTAGACAGGAAACCCCACGAAGCCCTTGAACAATGATCCCGAATTCTGGTCTCCTAGCAATTTTGCAGCAAATCTAACTAGCTTTAAATGATCCTGAGGTGTGCTTAAATCACTTTCCAAAGTTTTATTTCAATCGCGAAGGTAGAAGGTAGATAAGCGGCTTAATATAGATACGCAGCGGAACAATCCACCTATATGATTGTTTATAACTCGGCTCCTAAGGCCCATTCAGAAAAACGACTTTACAGGTATTCATTACATAGTATCTCTTACAACTCCTGCAAGTTTCATCAAAATCGGTGAAGAGCAGCGCGTAGTGTCCCTTTGTAACTAAGATAAGTGCAGTTAATACAAGATAAATGAGTAATAATATTTAAATGTGTACTATATTATCAGTGTATTGCTATTATTATATTTTTTGTACAATGTTGTAATAATATTAATTTATATTATTATTAAATAATATTACTAATAATATATTAAATAAACCCAATAAAAAATGTGGCACGTGTTATTTATAGCTCTACAATGAATAAATTTAAAATAATTTATATAATTTTTAAATATTATTTTAACAATTTTAACATTATTTTTTAACATAAAAATTCTAATATAATTTTTTTTAGAGCGAATTTGATTGGACGCACTAGTACATGTTAGAGCCATTGTACACTGATCTCATCTGAGTGTATAATAATGAAATGCAAATATATCGAATGATAAAATACGTACTTCTTCAAACAGCACAATAAAATATTTTAATGATTTCGTGGTTTAACCCTCTTATACAGGGAGGGACAATAGTAAGTATCCAATTTAAACTGTCCATAAATATTTAAATAAATAAAAATTACAAGATTTTTTTGCATTTTTTTAATTCGGATCTTTAACTTTTGTTACAAAATATTTGGTTAAAAAAGATATCAACCAAATAACCCCCTGTAGTAACTCAATTCTGTAACTCTTAACGACAATGTCGTTACAATGAGTTACAGAATTAGGTCTTTATGTTCACACAAAGTAGTACTTTTTTGGCATTTTTCGCGCACAATCCCCTTTTTCTTGTAAGGATACTTGAAGTTTAGAGTCTATGCAGACAAACCACAGACACTGAAGGAGTTAAAAAAGAATATTTATCGTAAAATATATCGAATATAAACTCAGAAGTTTCGACACTACCGTCATGAAAAAAATGATAAAAATTATAAAACACAAAGAGACCTAATTATTTTTATTCAAGAGACACGGTAGTGTCTCGCGCCAAGTACACGCGGAGCGAGACCGACCGTGACTCTTTTACGCGACGCGACGAGTTGCGAGTACTCGAGATGTTGAGATCTCATATAACGAGTGAACGGATCAAGTTTTAAGTAGGCTTGATCGATAGCTTGGGTCGATTTGGGGGGGGGGTTTCTCTTATAATATTCCGCTACGTGCCCTACGAGCGGAAATATTGCGACGCAAAGTCCAAATGTGAAAATTTATTTTTAAGATACTACTTCTACTTCTACGTCGACCGTCTCTCATGCCATGCCATCATTTCATTGGCTGGAGTCGCGTCCTTTTCACTTTTTCGACACCAGGGCGGTGCTAGTATCGCCAGTTTCGATATGCACATTATACGTGTGTGTACACTGTGTACTGCGCGAGTGCAGATAGTGCGTTTAGCGCGCTGTCACACATCAGTCAGTTAACCTATCTCGAGAGATACGGTAGTACGCGCGGAGCGAGACCGACCGTGACTCTTTACGCGACGCGACGATTAATTCAAGGTAATTGTTTTATGTAATTATCCTATAATTATCTTATTCTATATATTACTGTTACTTATTTTATACTGTTTACTTTACTACGTTTACGTGAGTGTTTACATACAGGTTAACCTATATTAGGTCTGTTCTTTACAGCTGAACTGGCTGCACTAGTTCAGAGTTCATCCTTTTCCTTCCAATGTGGTGTAAAAAAGATAACTCTGAACTAGTACAGCCAGTTCAGCTGCAAAGAACAGACCTATTATATATTGACGGCAGGGAGCTGATACTGAGATCAAGGAGCCTGTTCACACGAGGCGTTTCTGCAGCGTGATTGCGGCCGCGCGTTAACGTTTGCACGAGCCGCACGCTGTCGCGAGGTAAGGTGCGACAACGCGCGCATACGCGCGTACGCGAAACGGCAGTAACACCGTAATCGTGCCGGCGATATACTGAATTTGAATTGCTTTCTGGAGATTTCGTATCCCTACATCGTGTTACCACCGCTGCCGGAAAAGAAGGTTCTCTACGCTTGGCAGAAAGTGACGACTGACACGTTCGATCCCGACTTCGTTGATCGCAGAAGAGCTGGACTCGAGGTACGTTTCCGATTTGCAATTATAACAGTATCGTGCGATGAATGTTGTACTAACCTCAAAGTCGGAGCATCCTTGCTCACCGCTACGGGATCGACGTAAAGTTTTAGCGGATTTTAATCTTCCGAATTAGCGTCGCAACAATATTAGTCTTCCATTATCTATTGCCTCACAACTTTTCGATTTTAATATTCTGTAGCTGTATAGTTATTTGTACACAATCGTGATATTTATTAATATACATCAGATTGTTCATGTTTTTGTGCTGTTACAGTTCTATGATTTAGAGGAACTGTTTCGTAACGGTGGCCCCGTGCCAGATACAAATTACATATTCCTGGGAGATTTTGTCGATCGGGGCTACTATAGCTTAGAAACGTTTACTCGTCTGCTCACACTTAAAGCTAAATGGTCCGACAGGATAACGTTACTACGCGGTAATCACGAATCTAGACAAATCACGCACGTTTATGGATTTTACGGTAAGTGCGCAACGATACTTTCTTTTCTGGGCTTTTTTTTACATTTGTGTATAATGAAGCTTTGATTTCATTGGTCTCTTCATTTTCTGTTCTAGATGAATGCCAAAACAAGTACGGCAATGCTAATGCGTGGAAGTACTGTTGTAGGGTATTTGACTTGCTCACAGTTGCTGCCGTGAGTATTTGTATAAAAGATTTTTTATAACTTCACTTTTGATTACGCTCGAATAAAATTCTGTTTTAGTTAATTGATGAACAGGTTCTTTGTGTACACGGTGGATTGTCTCCAGCTATTAGAACACTAGATCAAATTAGAACGATTGAACGGAATCAAGAGATTCCACACAAAGGTATTAATTGTATAAAGTGATATGTCATTGCAAAAGTTACATAATAATTTAAAAGTTACATGACTGGATATTTACTGTTATTGTACAATAATAATAAAATATCGTTGCTTAATTGCCATATTATAGGTGCTTTCTGTGATTTGGTCTGGTCAGATCCAGAAGATGTAGAAACATGGACAGAGTCCGCGTGGTGCAGGCTGGCTGTTTGGCAGCAAAGTGACTTACATGTTCATGGAAGTGAATGATCTTAAACTCATCTGTAGGGCGCACCAATTAATTCAGGAAGGTATGTCTTTGCTCAAATATTTCTGTCGTAGATTTTTTTAATCTCGGAAGTATGTATTGATGACGCATATTTTTATCATGCAGGTTATAGGTACTTGTTTAATGACAAACTCGTCACAGTGTGGTCGGCCCCAAATTATTGTTATCGATGTGGTAACATAGACTAGTATCATGCAGTTCACGACAGTGGATCAGAGATCACCCGTGCTGTTCCAGGCAGTGCCTGATTCCGAGAGAGTAATCCCACCTCTAACGCCCACTCCGTACTTTTTGTGATCTATCTTAGTGGCTCTTCTGTACGGATGCGGAAGAGAAATGTCTGTGTCTAGACTCTACGGAATCACATGATTTGATCGGCCGGATCCAGGCTGGTACCATGACAGACCCACACATTCATGAGAATATATCACTGATTATACATATTACTCTAGAAAATTTTGATTCCCTTAAAAGAAATTATTTGATGCGTTCTACGATTAAAGTACGATACTTAGAGAGGACTGAATTGTCGTGTGATTGATCTTATTCAGGGAATGTTCTTTAGATTTTTTAAGAACTTTATCAGGTTTTACATGTTGTAAAGCTAACTTTTATATATCTACATAGTATCTGCCATTGCATCAGCCTGATTTTTGTAGCTCGAAAAAAAAAAAGAAAACGATATTTTGCATCAGAGCGAATGTGAACATTCTGTGGTCTAGACGCTTTTGCTGTCTACTATGTACATTCTGTAGAGCATTCATATCTCAGAGCAGCATTCTGGACTTTAATGTTCAAAAGACTAAGAGCTTTTAAATAATTTATGAGCGCGAATAACGCAAATAGTCCAGTGCTGTGTGTGAATATAAAAAGAAAATATATCACGTTTAAACATTCCGGCAAAAAGTACACTCTCTGAGTACAGTGAATGCTTCTCTGACATTACAATCGTTGTGCATAGAATTCAGATTTATTAAAGCGTGAGCATATATAGTACTGTTAAGGTCTTCTTGAACATATAAATGATCTGTTGCTGGTTTAGGTACTGTGTGTGCTGCGTACCGTTCTTTTTTCTTCTAAATCTTCTAAATGCGCAATCGGTGTCCTTAGCAAGAATCGTAAATTCGGCTCTTTTTCGCCGAAGTACAAATAGCGTGTAGCAGTAGCCAAAGTTTTCCTGCTTAGGTAAGGAAATCCGGGATCGTTATAGCATCTGTAGAGAGTTGTCTTATTATTTTTATGTACATGACATTTTTTTACGCTTAATTTTAAGAAATTCCGAGCTCAAATATTGTCTTTAAACTACCTTGACACACATTGATGTTCTTTTCAAGAAAGATATCCACCGTTCGTTCGTCACACACACTTCTCTCTTCTATATATATATATATAGAATATACATATATATATATATATATATATATGTACAAAGCAATATTTTCAAATACTATTGCATCCTCCGAATCTTTGTACAATTTCCAATATCGTATGGCAAATCGCTGTCGTATTGAATAATCGTAATTAGCTAATTGTCATAAGTTCATTAATGTAGGGAGCAACTTGAAAAGAAAAAAAACCGAGACCCTTAGCAATGTGCCTCTAAATTAATAAGCGTTTGTGTAATATTATAATGATACGATATTGATATGACATAATTAATGGAAATGCACCGGCCATTGCGTATCATAAGCCTGAATTCTGACCATCGATTTTTGCTAGCTCACGATAATTCCTAACCGATCACAGACCCGACAAATACGGCATTGGCATTGTGGCACAGGCTGTCAAGTTGAGACTACTCTATTTTGAATTTTGTGATATAGACCGAAGGAGGCGTGTGCAATGGTCATGTCGATGTTTATAACGACTCTCCTTGTCGCACCATTCGAAGAGGTGTTTTGCGAAGACCCGTTATTCCAAGAAATGTAATAAACTTTTGAACAGTGCCTTCAGAACTATAACACGACGGTCTACTAGAAGTATAAATGCATTCTTACTGACAGATAATCGATAGACGAACTAACATAAGGACGAAGAATCATACAAATATCAGAGCTTAACGGAGAATGTGTATGAGAAATTTTTTATCATCTTTTCTTTTTATTCTATTTCATAAGCCTTCCGCTATTGTTTTGGAACGAGCCTTTGCTTTTTCGCGAAACTTTTCTACGATATTTACGTTTTACGATTTTACTACCTTTTAGGTCTACTCTTACAATTTTACATCACGCGCGCGCGGTATATTCTCTATTTGTACTACATTTATTATAACGTACAATTACAATTGCGCGATACTTTACGCGAGTAATGTATTACATTAGGTAGAGAGGAGCGCATCTAGAACGAATTGGGACACGGAGCTTGCGTTACAAACTCGACTCGCTACATTTGCAGCCTCCGAGTCGTGAAACGGTTTCGCAATGACGGGAATGCCCTACGTGCGGTACGGATATCATTAGAAATCCTTAAAAAAAAAGAAAAGAAGTATTAGCCTCTGTATCTATTGGGGTGTTCGCGGCGTTTCGTTTACCGGAATGCTTCTGTCTGTGATCGCTTTAATCTTATCGAAGTGTCCAAGCGCTTGCAGCGACTCGATATTAATAATCGGTAAGCTCGCGAGAGATACAATGAAGTACTCTAACGGACAGTACATTAGGTAGTGCAATAAACAATACAATAAAAGTATTTCTTACTGAAATATTGACGTCTTTTATTCGTGCTATTTTATTTTATTAATTACAGCTAATCTCTCACTCTCTGTGTCTCACCCCACACTCTCACACTTCTCACGTTCTCGCACGCGCCGTTCAAAAGAAGTAAATCTACGACGTACACACACACACACACACACACACACACACACACACACACAATATATCTTTCGAAAGTAGAGGTTTTAAGCTTTAAATTTAAACTTCGTTCATTTTTAACAAAGTTACAGCTGCTTGAATTTTGTTTTTAAAGATAAATTTAGTGTTCCTTTAATTTTTGTGAGAAATGTATAATTTACTTTTACTTAAATATTATTAATTTTTGTAAATAGTAAATTTATGTAAATAGTAATTTTTTGTAACGAATTACTAATTTGCTAATTCAATAAAAATTTAATTTGTTGTTATTGCTAATTTCGTGAATAATTAAAAAATAAAAAATAAAAATTTTTTATAGATCCTTGCTTAACACTAAAAAATGGGTGATATCAGTACAAAATTACCTTTTTCAAAAAAGGTAAAAAAAGGCGCCAAGTACACGCAATGTATTTTGTAAATTCAAAAATCCAATCTAAATGATAGCTTTATTTCTTCTTCACAAAATTATGTTACCTAACTTAACTCAAGTAACATGTATTTAAAAAAAAATGTGTAATATTTAATTTCTCCTTCACAAAATTATATTACCTAACTTAACTCAAGTGACATGTATTTCAAAAAAAGATATGAAATCTTTAAATTAAATTGCGCCAATTGCAAAGAGATTATTATATCACAAAATTGCGTTACCAAACTCAATCCAAGTGATACGTACCAACCTAAGTGGTAGTAGCCTTATTTCTCCTTAACAAAATTATATCACAAAATTGCGTTACCTAACTCAACCTAAGTGATATGTTATTTCAAAAAATATATGAAATCTTTAAATTACGCCAACTACAAAAAGAATATATATATTGCTTTGAAAAATAATTGTAGTGCAACTACTCTTAAAAAATAAAACAAAATTGTGTTACCTAACTCAACCCAAGTGGTATGTATCTTTGTATTCCTGAGAGTCTTTCTATCAACCCAAATGGTAGTAGTTTTAATTCTTCTTGGTAAAATTATAATATTACAAAGAATCATTTTAATTACAAAGAATTAAAGAGGTAACATTATAAAATAAAAATATTTAATTAAAATAAAATAAATAAATTTTTCTTGTAAAAAACTTGACGCTGCTTTTTTAAGGTCAATCCAGACAAATTTGCATAGCGCATAAACATAAGCGTAAGAAATTGATTGATTCATATATATGTGCAAAAGGAAATAGACCAATCTATCTCTTTATGCATATGCTTATGCACATGCAAGTTTGTCTGGATTGACCTTAAAAAAGCAGCGCCAAGTTTTTTACAAGAAAAATTTATTTATTTTATTTTAATTAAATATTTTTATTTTATAATGTTACCTCTTTAATTCTTTGTAATTAAAATGATTCTTTGTAATATTATAATTTTACCAAGAAGAATTAAAACTACTACCATTTGGGTTGATAGAAAGACTCTCAGGAATACAAAGATACATACCACTTGGGTTGAGTTAGGTAACACAATTTTGTTTTATTTTTTAAGAGTAGTTGCACTACAATTATTTTTCAAAGCAATATATATATTCTTTTTGTAGTTGGCGTAATTTAAAGATTTCATATATTTTTTTGAAATAACATATCACTTAGGTTGAGTTAGGTAACGCAATTTTGTGATATAATTTTGTTAAGGAGAAATAAGGCTACTACCACTTAGGTTGGTACGTATCACTTGGATTGAGTTTGGTAACGCAATTTTGTGATATAATAATCTCTTTGCAATTGGCGCAATTTAATTTAAAGATTTCATATCTTTTTTTGAAATACATGTCACTTGAGTTAAGTTAGGTAATATAATTTTGTGAAGGAGAAATTAAATATTACACTTTTTTTTTAAATACATGTTACTTGAGTTAAGTTAGGTAACATAATTTTGTGAAGAAGAAATAAAGCTATCATATAGATTGGATTTTTGAATTTACAAAATACATTGCGTGTACTTGGCGCCTTTTTTTACCTTTTTTGAAATTGTCTTCACCTGACGACAATATTTGCTTTATACAAAAATCTGCAGTTTTTCTATAGAAAATAGTGATGCAGCCCTCTACAAAAAACTGTCAGGAATAATATCGTGCAATTAGAAGTAAGATTTGAAGCCTAAAAAAAAGATATTACTTAGACCAGTGAAAGATGCAAGGTTAGGTGCTATCCTTGTCTATATCCTTGTCTATACAAGGACAGATATAGTCGGTGAGCACTTCTTTATCGACGCTGATCGATTTCGCCTGCGGCTCCAGCATCCCCTTAATGTGAATAATGTGAAATAAGTGTAATCAAGAACTCTATGGTGTCCCCTTCGTCGCCCAATATCTCTGATATTGACAGTCATCTCATGTTCATGCTTATCTTTGCCAAGAGGACTTGTTTCAGAGTCAAGGATGAGAAACGGAAATTATTTTTATTTAATTGTTAATTAAAAAAAAATTAGAAAATATTTAATTACTAATTTTTTGGAAAATTAAAAATTATTTTTTTTTCATTATTATTTTTTAGAAAATTAGAAATTATAAAATTATTTATTTTTTGAAAAATTAGTTATAATTCTCGATTCATTATTACATTTTCCAAAAGTTAAGAAATAATGTTAAATTATTATTAATTTTTGTAAAAATAATCTTTTTTTGAAATTATTTACATATTGCTTGATAAATAAAAATAAATTAAAACTTTTTTTTCTTTTTTGGCACTTAATATTGTATTTTTGCTTATTAATGATTACTTTAATATTTTAAAAATAAATAATAAAATTTTTTTTTGCCGATCACTGCCTGCCTACCATCTAATTGTAAGATGAGAACCCAATTCTGACTCCCGATCATATCCCAATTCTCCTTCGCTTTCAATTATTATGACAACTGCGATCTACGTCCAATAATTAATCTCTGGGGATAGAAAGAGGGTAACTGTACTGATAACATTGCAATACAGGTTACCAGTAATTTCTTACAAAAACATAATAACTTTACATTATGCTCAGAGAATACGTTCTTTTTGACAAGACAGTAATTCGTTGCTTGTATTATTATTAGTTGTATTTGACCGCAATTATTCAAGCTTAGAAGATTTAAACAAAACGTATAGCATCGCGAGGAGAACATTGTCTAATTAGCTGAAGGAGGTAAAGCTAACTAAAAGAATGTATTAGTATACATACTAAAAATTGAAATTTAATCAATCGGAATAGAGAAAACTGATCTCAAGTTTAACGAACTTTTGCTCTGATTGGTCAAATTTTAATTCAAAATCTCAATCCTAATCCGTAGTCTGATACGGGCTTTAGGAAGCTCTGATATCTGCTCACATTATTCATGATCTATAATAAAATTCTTGAATACATGCCCGTGTGCACACAAAACATGCACAACACAATATATTTGAATTCTGTTTTTCGCTATTTATGTTATTGCAATTCTTTAAATCGATTTTTTATTTTCTTAGAAATTTGATAAATAAAAATTTGTAATAAATTGATGAAAAAAATCTAAGCAACACATACACACACACTCTTTCTCCTTCTCACTGCCGCACAGTGGGCCAAAACGGCAATCTAGCTGGACAAAAGTAGTAATTTTGTTTTCATCGTTAAACAAATGTTCTCAAGTGTTCTAAAATAGAAAGTAAACATGTACAAAGTATATCAGTTTAATTTGATAACATTTAATATACAGGGTGTTCCTTAAAAACCATCCACTAACTACATAGCGCTATTCTTTATCAAAGTCGTAATCTTTAATTAGGTAAAAACTTAACAAACGTTTTGGCCTGCCATTTTTAGACTATTCTCATTGTGTGTCAGTGTGTTAAATTAAGCAAATTACATATATCAAAAATTATAATTATAACAGCAGTACATAACAGCATGTATGCATTGATCGCAATATAATTTTCGAATTAACTGAAATTAAACCTAAATTAAAACAAATAATAAATAATAAAATAATAAAAATTATAAAATAATAAAAAACAATGCAATTGTAGTTCGCCAGTACGATAATAAAACTAAGACGTATGAATCGGCCTAACTGGCAATAATTTATTATCGTGACGATTCGACCATTGGTTTTGGTCCGATTAATCGTCAAGACGTTTATAATCTTTGATACTTATATATAAGCATTTCATTTTTTAAATAATTTAAATTAAATTAAATTAATAATTTTAATCGCAATAAATTTAATAATTTAATTTAGTTTAAATTATTTAAAAAATGAGATTCTTATATATATATATACATATATATATATACATATATATATATACATATATATATATATAAATATACTTTTTTCATAAATATACACTGGGCAACAAAATTATCGCAACAAAAATTTACGTAAAAAATTTGCCCAACTTCAAATAAGCATAACTCCGCGAAAAATTGTCATATCTGAAAGATTTTTTTTTCATTTTAAAGGGTGAAGTCTGTATTTTAAGGAACCATTGTTAGATTTTGAATTTAGCCTTCCGCCCTCCCGCCGTTCTTCGAAAAGTAAGGACGTGTTACGTCTCCAAAAAATTGCATACTTTGACACATTCTACGGAGTAGAATGAATTTTTTTCGTAACTATCATGGCAACCATCGTAAAATATGGACTTTTCCCTGCAAATTAAAAAAAAAATTAAGTCCGTACGATTTTTTTTCGCCGAGTTATGGCTTATCAAAGTTACCTATGCATTTTTGTGCATTCAATCACCGCCAACATTAGTATTACCCGATGAACACTTCGGGGAGGTTATTGGTCGGATTTTGCCTATCGTGTATGTGTGTGTGTGTTAGCAGAGATTTGCGCAAACTAATTTTTATTCAAACGAGGCATTGTTACGATTTTGTCTTTTGGTTCCGAATGAGCAATACAATACAGTGACTGCAATACTGTGAAGTTTTGTAATACTGAAGTAAGTAACTTCACAGTACATTACTTCTGTAAGTATAACTTCACAGTATTGCAATCACTGTATTGTATCGTTCATTCGAAAACAAACGACAAAATCGTAACAATTCCTCGTTTGAATGAAAATCAGTGTGCCCAAATCTCTGCTAACACACACACACACACACACACATACATACACGATAGGCAAAATCCGACCAATAACGTCCCCGTAGTGTTCATCGGGTAATACTAATGTTGGCGGTGATTGAATGCACAAAAATGAATAGGTAACTTTGATAAGCCATAACTCGGTGAAAAAAAATTGTACGGACTTAATTTTTTTTTTAATTTGCAGGGAAAAGTCCATATTTTACGATGGTTGCCATGATAGTTACGAAAAAAATTCATTCTACTCCGTAGAATGTGTCAAAGTATGCAATTTTTTGGAGATGTAACACGTCCTTACTTTTGGAAGAACGGCGGGAGGGCGGGAGGCTAAATTCAAATCTAACAATGGTTCTTTAAAATACAGACTTCACCCTTTAAAATAAAAAAAAAATCTTTCAGATATGACAATTTTTCGCGGAGTTATGCTTATTTAAAGTTGGGCAAATTTTTTACGTAAATTTTTGTTGCGATAATTTTGTTGCCCAGTATATATAAAAATTTGAAAACCAAATTGAATAAAAAAAGATAGGAGAACATTGTGAGATATATAAACATGAGAAAACGCCCAGGTAGCAAGGTGACGTCTATTTAACGTCATTTTTTGGTCATGTTCTGACGATTGCGACGTTATGAAATGACGTCAAAGTGCCGTAAAAATGACATACTTTTGTCTCATCTCCGTGACGTCATATATTGACGTCACTAATACGTAATTAATGACGTCGCCGGGACGAAATAAAAGTACGTCAGATTTTGAACATTTGGACGTCATCTTGGAATGGCAGTCACAAGACTGACCATAAAATGTCGTCAAATAGACGACAACTTTTTAATCTACATTATTTTTTATGAAATTAAAATGTTAAAATGTCCACTTGATAAACGTTTATAAAAAAACGTTTTTCTTCTTTATCTATGAAAAAAAAACGCTTTTTAACTGTTTCTTTACGTATCATGTGCATATAGCCCCGCTCTCTCAAGGCGGTCACCCATCCTAGTACAGTACCGCGCCCGTGTTGCTTGACTTCGATGATCCAGTGAACAGTGACGATCTTCTGACCCTGATGCTTCCTTAGTAACTGTACTTGTCTATAACAAGAACATCTTTAAAGTGTTCAAAAATCTTGTAATGATATCTTCTTGATAGCTATAACACTGCATGAAATAGTTATCATTGTCTTATAAACGTCCATTATTATTAGTCGCCGACGTCATAGACCAAAAATGACTAAAAATAGACGTCATTATGTCGATGTCGTCTTCTGACGTCACTTTGCTCCTTGGGTTGGGTACTGGTCTACAAACTGACGAACCAGATACGTCGTGTTAAAGTCAGTCAACTAACGTCTTTTATTAGTCTAAAGTCTGACGTCTCAGGTACGTCGTGTTAAAGTCAGTTAACTAACATTTTTTATTAGTCTAAAGTCTGACGTCTCAGGTACGTCGTGTTAACGTCAGTTAATTAACATCTTTTATTAGTTTAAAGTCTGACGTCTCAGGTACGTCGTATTAACGTCAGTTAACTAACATCTTTTAGAGCCGGTTGTTCCAACCTATTGGTAAACTAACTAATAGTTAAATCATATGTCTATCTTTGTTTAATTGGAAGGAAAAACGAAGACATATATATGATTTAACTATTAGTTAGTTTGCCAACAGGTTGGAGCAACCGGCCCTTATTAGTCTAAAGTCTGACGTCTCAGGTACGTCATATTAACGTCAGTTAACTAACATCATTTATTGGTCTATAATCTGACAAACCAGGAACGTCGTATTAAAGCGATTTAACTAACGTCTTTTATTGGTCAAAATTCTGACGTCTCAGGTACGTCGTGTTAACGTCAGTTAACTAACATCATTTATTGGTCTACAATTTGACGAACCAGGAACGTCGTATTAAAGTGATTTAACTAACGTCTTTTATTGGTCGAAATTCTGACGTCTCAGATACGTCGTACAATGGATAAATAACTAACGTCATTAAATGGGCACTAATCTAACGTTACTTGGACGTTATAGTTTGGTTAAATTGTCGAAGTGTTTTTATGGTTATACAAATGACGTCAATGGTACGTTATAATGAGGTCATTCTACGATTAGTTATTATTTCGTCAAAAAAGTCACGACATTTATACGTCTTAAGTTGGTAAAATGACGTCGTACCCAAAAAATGACGAATTATTGACGTCATATTAACGTCACCTTGCTACCTGGGCGAGAAACAAAAAAACAAGAGAAAAAGAAATGAGACAATTGTATATACAAGTGATAAATAGCGTTACATAACAACAGAAAAAAATATAGATAATATATAAATATCGGAAAAATAGTATAGATCGCAAGAACAAAACATGAGAGCAACATACATGCATGAAGAAAAGCTAAATATCTACAAGGAAAAAGAAAATAATGAGCAGAAGGAACAAAATTTATTGCAATAGAAATAAATTTGAATATAAATAAGTAACAGTAATAAAGTAGACTAAGGTCAGTATTTATATATATAATATATATATATATATATATATATATATATAAGTATCAAAGATTATAAATGTCTTGACGATTAATCGGACCAAAACCAATGGTCGAATCGTCACGATGATAAATTATTGCCAGTTAGGCCGATTCATACGTCTTAGTTTTAATAAAATACAAAATAAAAAATAATTAATTAAAAACTAAAAATAAACAGAAACAAATTAAAATATTAAATAATTTCATTTCAGTATTAAACTGAAATAAACTAAAATAATAAAATTAAAAATAATAAATCAAAATAATAAAAATCTTTCAGTTAACAAATAAAATAAAAATTAAAATCTTAATTACTACTGTTACTTTTATTAAAGTATTCACTATCGCAACTATCGCACGATTAATTTTGATCGAAGATGGTAGTCGTTAAAGATTTTTAGTGTATCAATAATATAAATAATATAAACTTGTGATATTTCCTTCTAAATCAATTTCGAGATATTTATGAAAAACCATAGATAGATGTCAATATTTAAGAGACACGGTAGTCTCGCCAAGTACACGCGCAGCGCGAGACCGTCTCGTGAATCTTTACGCAACGGACGAGTTGCGAGTTCTAAAAAACGCTGTATCTATGAAACCGGCACTTAATGGTAGCTTAGTTTTAAAGGATAAAACTCAGAAATATCTAAGGAATAATATGCTGGTAAAATGACGGCAGCATTCCGCAGCGTTTCTTTTGTAGACCTTTCTAAGTTTCATACTTTAAAAATTTCATAATTAAAAATCGGCAATGTTTGACTTAAAATACCGCTATTATTAAAAAACTATTATTAAAATTTGTTAATAAAATATAAAAATATATACCTTTTTCTATATTTATCTAATTTGAAGTTTTAATATTCTTCAATATAAGCAGAATACTTCTTTATTTCTCAAGCGCTGCTAAAGTAATGATTTAACGTTTTGCGAGATGACATTTATACGACGTATTCAAATGATTTTTATAACACAACTACAAGTGTAAATGGTAAATATTTTGTAGAAAATGAACTATTAAATATCTTTCTTAAAAATATAATTGTTTATTTTAAGAAATATTAATCTTCGAAAATCGACTTTTGTCCAGCTAGATTGCCGTTTTGGCCCACTGTGTGCCGGTTTGCTTCATTCACGAAAAATTATTTTGCATGTCTGCGTAATGTTCACCACACTTACGTTGTATGATTTTAATAAAGCTATATGTAGGTATTGTATAAAAGTTCGTTAAAGGACAAAATGTCTTTGTACGTAAACATATGAGAATTGAAACCGAAACGCAAGAAATATATTACTTTCTGCGTAATAGATCATCTCAAGATCTCAAGTAGTAATTCATTCCTCGAATTTTACTCGATAATTATCGCAATCAAAAGCTTACAGGAATATTATATTAGAAAAGTGCCCGTAGATCTTAGAATGTATAGATTTTGTTCACGATAATTTAATCAATAGGTAATAGGCGCGCGCACCGTGCGTAGAATTTTTAAATTGTTAATAGAAAGTTCCGTAATTAAATCACGATTGATGAAGTTTTGACATTAATTTATATAAAACTATAAGTAAGTCGACTTGTCAAACGCGATACCATTCCTTCACGGTGTTGCTAAACTTATGTAATTTCTGCTCGCAAAGTTTCCATTACGATGTTCCTAATACATATTAAATTTGAGTCGTTCTTTGATCGAAATAACAATTTCTACGTAGTGTTCTGTCCATCCAATAAACTTACGACGGCATGTGCATGAGCATGTAATGCTCTATTTCTTTCAAGTGTTTTATGCGGAAAATTATTCCAATGTATACGTTTCTTCAGAAGATAATCAGAGTAAATATAGAAAATATCTGTATCGATTTGTATCATAAAGTTTAACGTTAAAATACCTTGTTTCTAAATATTTTAGTTCATCTTATATAATTGCTGAAGTTTTACTACGTTATCGAGAGATGTCTTTTATTAATAGTATAGTTTTGGCATTGGTACATACATATATCCATTGAGTACTCATTGTTTATTACTTCATGAGTTTATTTTATATTAATTCTTGATACACATTCCTAAGTCTTTATAATTCTAGGTATATTACTTCATTCGGCGAGCACGTGATAAACACGTAATGACCTTACTTGTTGTTGTTACGCTATGCTACATATATACTCATTGTGAAATCAGATGTCGTTAGATTCAGTTCTCGATGATCTCTCGTGGTAGTAGAATCGCGACTGAATATTTCAGCAGAACTTGTTGTGATGAGATACATTTACCAAAGTTAATAGCTACTAAGAATTGCATCTAATCTCAACATAATTTGAAACAATAAGGTAAGCCACATTAGAAATAGAATTCACCTATGTGTATCTCGTTTTGAAAATATAACATATTGTTTAAAACATGATTCCAAAGGACAAGCATAACACAAACGTTGTTCAATATTATTTATAAGATTTATCGAGGAGAATAGGTCAAGAATGTAACGTCTTTACAGGTACATGAAATAGAAATCGTCATAATGTCGATTTTAATTGTGCGCATAATGACATTATTAGGCATCTTAGCCATTTGTCAAAGTTCCGATTTAGATGTAACAACTCAATCACCAAGTTATATAATACCAGAGCATTATGATGTGGAGTTAGATCTCAGTAAAGTCGAGAGAGGTTTTTTCAATGGTACATGCTTTATTAGTATCAGACTCAATTGGCCAACGAACAATATAAGTTTCCACGCGCAATATCCACCAATAAGAATAAATTCTGTACGCTTGTATCAATGGCGCGTCTCTTATTCTGATAAAATTAAAGATTCTATATATGTATTGACGCGCTGGGAACAATACTACAAAAATCATATTGTGACCGTCTATCACTATACGAGTTTACCAATAGGGGATTATGAAATAAAAGTAACTTTTAATAACAGCCTATTTAAGGACGAAGAAAATCTGTTTAATAAAACTTCCTATATAAATAAAGAAGGAAGCAAAGTGTAAGTAAATTTTAATATACAAATTGCAAGTTAAAGACGTGTCCAAGAACTTCCTGTTTTACAAAATACTAGAATAATTATTTTTTATATATATATATCTTTATATTTGTTATTATTTTTTATATTATATTTTTTAATATTCTATTTTCTATATTCTATATTTGATGGCTATGGACATATGGAAGGAGTTTAAAATTTCATATTTTGTAAAATTTAACGAGATAATATTAAGCGCACTTAAATGCAAGTAAACATTGTTTAATCTAAATATAACTATACAATAATGTTAGCGTATTAATGTACTAACAAGGAAGGAATTACTTTCTTTATGTAGCTATTGTTTTTATTATGTGCACTTACAATACCTATTAGATCAGTGTACAATGGCTCTAATATTAACTAGTGCGTCCAATCGAATTTGCTCTAAAATAATTATATTAGAACGTTTATATTTATAAAAATGTTGAAATTGTTAAAATATATAAAAATTATACAAATTACTTTACTTACGCTTACAAATAATATATAAATTAAAGCTGGGTCCGCAAATGCTTTATATACAATAGTAACAGTATTGAATTTGTTTCGAGCAACACTGTTTTACAACAAATACACTGTTTTGCGACACAAATATTATTTTAACTGTTGCTGCAACAGTTTATTTAATATTCGATACATATTTTTGCGGCGACAGTTTACGCCTGAAGATTCCATTGGTGTATACCCCTATAGAGCTTACATATTACTAATAGAAACAATTTTTACGTCTTTCTCGCAAAAGGAAACCATAAATATGATTCATAGACGGAGTTACGAATCATGTTTACGCATGTAATCATGTTTGTAGCAATAATACATAAATTGCATTCAGCAATAATTTACATGATTTTGCACACTTACGTTTTGCTGTCTGAGTACATGTGCCCTAATGTGTCAATTTATTAATCCGACAAAATTATTGAGCATTTATTATTATCTAACTATGCATATCGTTAACATGTGACAGATGGTTTCTTGGAACAATTGGAATGATTGGTGCTCGACGAATATTCCCATGTTGGGATAAACCAACTTTCAAAGCGACCTTTAACATTTCTATAAAGCATCTTAGTAAACACCCAGTTTTGTCGACGTACCTGCCTGTACGAATAACACAAACAAGCAATAACCTAAAGAGGACGCTGTTCGATATAACTTCTCCAATTCCCGCTTATCTCATTGCGATTGTGGTATCCAATGTTGATTTTAATCCTGTCATAAGCAATGAAATAATCAATCTTTATTCAGTCAGACATCAGACAGCATTGCATTTAAGATATGCAAACATGGTTATTGAAAGAGTCACACTGCATTTGAAATCTGAATGGAGGAGCAAGGAGCTTCTAAAAGTAAATCATGTCGCAATACCGGGCTTTCTCCAAGAGAGCACGAATAAGCTGGATTTTATTTACTACAGGTAAATACATGTAATTAAAACAAATACTTTCTGTAAATTAAAAAACTTTATTCAAAAAGAAATAAGATATTACTATTTCTAACATAACGAATTATAAAATATTTGAGTTATCACGTTGGCGTTACATCTTAGAAATGTTTTTTACTATCAGTCTATGACGAAGATCTATTTAAAACTTCCTATAAATATAATAAAAAATTGATTTACTAGCAATAGTTCCAGAAGTTCAAAATTATTTTTACCACATCGACAAGAAAATTATAAGTGTGGCATATGGCATTTATAATCCCAAATTGTGTTTATATTTATATAATTATTAAATTATATAATTAATACATTATATAATTAATAAATTATATAATTAATAAAACTTAAGTTTTAAATTAACGTTTGTTCTTTGTCTGTACACTAAAAATAATCTCATTACAATTCGACACGTATGACACTACAATATTGATATTTATTTAGACAACAATTTATATTTAGCAATAACAACTAACTTGGATCACTAGTCCAATTTACTCTCTTCGCTTTTAATCTATTGAATTTTAAATAACTTAATTGTTACAAGATATTTATCCTTCTTCAAATATTACATATTTACTATTAGGCTTATTTATTTTAACAATAAATACACAATGATTGATTAAGATGTCGAGGAGTGGGGAGTGATTGGCACTTGCACAGGTGTAACTGAACACAATACTGTTTCCTAAATGACTAGGAAATAATTATTTCCCAACAATTGAGATGGTTATAAAAGTACGTAAAACTTATCGAAAGATGTATCGTACTACGGAGAAGATTATGTTAATCCATCTTTTCCGTAATATGAACCGACGTTATACGTGTTAGAATAGAAGTCTGAAAAATCGAAAATAGCGTGTTGAAACTGGGTATATATAGCACTATGTGCCATGTGGGAACAACTTTATTTTAATATATTTATGCAATCACACAAATTTATATCATACAACTTATCAAAGAAACGTACACATTTATTTCGTTCTTTATATAAAAGCAAAATTAAAATCATTATAGTACATTTTCGAGTTTATATTTGAATACAATATGCCACAAAAAACATGCAAACTTCGATCACTATACTCATTTTATTACTTAAATATAAAATAAGAAGTGTAATTATATCTATTTCATAATTTAAAAAAAGAAAATTTCTTTATAAATATATTATAAATAAATTAGGGGAGACCGGGGATCGTTGGCACAAGAGGCAAGTTCGCAATGCGTTCCGTTTATGTATTTATAGCGAAAAAAAAAACAATGGAAAAGTTATCACAAAATATCTCTTATATGACATAGATTCTTTTCCTAAAGTTTTATTTTACTCAAACAAGTATTACAATAGAAAAAGAGAAAACTCTGATTTAAGAGGTGGCAAGTAAATTTTCGAGCGTTTCAAAATATTGTATTAATGTTCTTCAGCTTGAGAAGTAAATCAAAGTGACGTATCATTAGTAAAAAAAAAAGTTTCTGTTACTATACGACATGTGTTATTTTGACTAACAACAGTAATTTATTGTAATAAAATGACTGAAATAAAACGTATGTAGGAATGGAGTATGTTGGCTCATATCAAGACACGCTTAGCTTGACTTGTTGTTGCCGCGTGCGTGAGACCTGTTTGAGCATGTGATTTGCTACCTATAATGCTAATAGAAGCTAGATATATATTTATATTAATATTTTTATGTTGAAGAAAGCTAAATCTAAAATAGTTTACAATTGTTTTTCTGCAACAGCATTTTGCTATTCGATCATTACAAAATAACTTTAAAAGATACAATCTTTATCAAGAAGTACGTATCTATTACCCGTTTTGTGTTTCTATTACGTTTTCATTAATTTAACATGGACTTTTGTCGCATAGCCAACTTACCCTACTATCGGGGCAAGTTGGCTGCAATGCAGCATGTTCATATTTCACTTATTACAAAGAAACTATACAGTATACAGAAGCGTTCCTGGCATGAAAATGTAGAGAAAGGTTCTCTCTATCATATTGGTACTGTTTAACCATGATAATTAGTTGTATAAAAACACAAATGCCGAAATTGTGAAAACAGTGCCAACGAGCATAATATTATAATAACATAAAAGACACAAAGTAGAGTAATATATAGGTACATATATAAAAATATATAATTAACTATTTAATTAACCCAAATATTTTAAAAACAAATCAATGAAATTATAGCCAATGTTGTATGTAATAATCTCTTGACTTTTAAATGAAATGCGATTACATTTTTATATTTTCTCTGATTACAAGTTTGCTTTATATAATTTAGAATTTGGGTAGAATTATAATACTCGTAGAAAAAAAATAATATACTATCAATATACATATGTAATATCTTAAAAATTGTCTTTTTTAATTTTAAGTTTGCTCAGTAATACTTGGCTAATTAAGTTGAATTTATATCTATTTTTGAACAGTTAGTTTTTTATTTAATAATGTTTATATTTTTAAAAGTTATTTATGTACTTGGTGCACATTTTTATAACGTGTTTTTATAATTATATTTGAAAATAATTTTTAGAGAAACAGCTCTAATCTATGATGAAGAATTAGATCCTATTATACGTGAAATAGATGTAACTCGATTAGTGACGCGTGCAGTAGTACATCAATGCTGGGATAAGGTCAGCTCTTCCTTGTGGTCTCAACCTTTGAAAGAGGGAATTCTTACACTATATGCAACAAATACCATCAACAAGGTACTTGATTACTTCGTATTGTTTTTCTTATACATAATAGTTTTTATTCATACTGCTTGACATTATACATGACCTACATAAGACTTAACATCTCATGCAGAACACGGGATGATAATGACATCAAAGTAATGTTGATGTGGCATTAATATATTAATATAACTTTAAATGATGAACAAATTCTTAATTGTGTTAATTATTGACTGGCGAAGTAAATGTTACTTATTCGGTTTGAATATACACCTTTGACTGAAAATCGGTGTTTCCATCTTATTATTGTTTGTCATCTTAATACATGTTATTGCGATAAATATTACCACATGCCTCAGTGGTTGAATTGGTACGACACCCGTCACGGAATGAGGGAGGTTCCAGATTCGAATCCTGGCTGAGGTAATATTTTTCGCAATAAATTTAATTATTTAATTAAGATGCTTATATTATAAGCATCTAAAATTACATCAACTTTAGAATGACCAGAATCTTTGGTCGAAACTCGGTGACGATTTGTCACAACGATTATAATCGTTACCACGATTATAATCATTGCCAGTATAGTCAATTAAATTCTTAATTGTGTTAAATGATGAACAAAGTCATGAAGTCACCATGATGTCATTATGAGTTTCATGTTCTACCTGGGATTGTAATATCCCGAGAACTACACCATCAATTTTAATCGTTTTGTCTCGAATTTCACAGATTCTATGGGCTTTTAAATCTATTTAAAATTAATCCCCCATATCCTTGAAAACTTATAAGTGCAATGTCTTTGGGTAAATATTTACCCTTACGAACCCCCCTCCAATGACTTTCTCCTTCACATATATTATAGAGGTCATCCTCCTGAGTAACCTTCAGAAGGTTTTAGCCGTCGTTCGTTGTTTATTAAAAAGTTATGAACAAATATAACAGCGAAGTATAACACTTTGTATTAGTGCTTAGGGAAGTAATTTGCTGATATGTGTACATAAACAGTATACATATCAACAAATTACTTCTCTAAGCACTAATACAAAGTGTTTATTTCTCAAACTTTTTTATTAATAACTTTTTTATTGAATAAATAACGAGTGACGGCTAAAGCTAAAGAAAAAATGCGCGTTTCTGAAATGTGGGTGCATAAAATGTAAAGATTAAAAAAAATATATATATATACATATATATTCCAATAGTTGATCCTGATCGTACGTCAAATGTAGAAATTCGTGGAGCAACATGTTAATCGTTTCGAGTTTCTCGACACACTGAATATTTTCATTTCCTGACAATGTACGAAAATGATGACCTTTATGAAGGTTTATATGTAAAACATATATCGTAAAAGTGAGAAGTATTTTTTTAAGGAACGAATTTATATTGAAGCTATATATCGTATAAAGGTTCCTTATACGGAATAATGAATTAAATTAGATCAGATTTATCAAATTTCTTTTGTTTATAACTTTTTAATGAACAACGAGCGACGACTAAAATCTTCTGAAGGTTACTCAGGAGGATGACCTCTATAATATATATGTAAAGGAGAAAGTCATTTTGGAGGGGGAGGAGGTTCGTAAGGGTAAATATTTACCAAAAAGAGACAATTTTGCGATAATATTGTAGAAAATAAGTAGTCATTAAGTCATTAAAAAAACAAAATCTAGAGCCTTTTTTCATTTGGAATTCACAATCATCTACAAAGTACCTACTTTCTCCGATTGAATCCTGATATCCAGCCATCAATTAATCACATCAAAACTTTTATTTTTAGACTTATCCAGAATTCCGAATATGGGATTTGTTCGTAGTCCAGATTCAACAAGAATCTCTCCGTTTGGATACTTTGGATGATTCCATTATAAAACCTCTTATGCCGGAAACTACCAGCACTACTTGTGAAATTAATTCATTATTATCCTTTTCCTGTTACATCAAAGGTAAAACATTGCAAGTACAATTAAACAATTGTTTATAAATTTTTGAAAATAATTTACATAAAAGAATAAGAATAGTATATATCTGGATATATATTTTTTTTTTATTGGACCTTTTTATGACATGTATTATTGTAGCACCCACTATATTACGTATGTTGCAACATATATTGGGTTACGACATTTTTTGGAATGGTATCGAGAAATATCTAAATAATAGAGAATATGAAAGGTAAGTAATCTAATAATTACTCTTATAATATAATAATTACATACATAAATTTAAGTAGAAAATTTTACAAAATTTATAACTTTATTTTGTCTTATAATTTTATTCTATTCCTTTTTTTTATTCTAAAATCTTTATTTTTTACTTTGTTTATTATTTATTAATAATGCTTTTCTTCTCCTTTCAATCAATTGATCCCATTATGCTTATTATTTCTGTTTCTATTTTAAGCTGTTCATATATTTGAGATTGTCTCAAGTTTATCTTCAGACGCTGTGCTACTCGTTTTACACAGCTACGGAATATCTAAAGATAAACTTAAAACAACCTCATCTATATATATATATATATATATATATATATATATATAAATACTGACCTTAGTCTACTTTATTACTGTTACTTATTTATATTCAAATTTATTTCTATTGCAATAAATTTTGTTCCTTCTGCTCATTATTTTCTTTTTCCTTGTAGATATTTAGCTTTTCTTCATGCATGTATGTTGCTCTCATGTTTTGTTCTTGCGATCTATACTATTTTTCCGATATTTATATATTATCTATATTTTTTTCTGTTGTTATGTAACGCTATTTATTACTTGTATATACAATTGTCTCATTTCTTTTTCTCTTGTTTTTTTGTTTCTCGTTTTCTCATGTTTATATATCTCACAATGTTCTCCCATCTTTTTTTATTCAATTTGGTTTTCAAATTTTTATATATATTAGAAGAGGATATATATATATATATATATATATATACATATGTACTATATACCGTTTTATTTTATGATTATTTTAGTTATGATTCTTTGTTTCTAGCTTATCAAATTTCAATGATTTCTGGACCACCATGCAAATCACTTTAGATCATTCAAATAGTGTCTACAAATTTAATATAGAAGAGATGATGAATCCTTGGATACAACTAAAGCATTATCCTGTGCTAAACGTGACGGAATTTGAACTTGCAAACGTGAAAATCTTTAACAATAATGCCCAGACGATGAATATACCTGTAACATTTACTACACAAGATCATTGCAATTTTAATGACACTTCCCCTTATCTTACTCCGCAATGGATACATACTACTAGCATTATACTTCCTTCAAATGTAAATAGTTGGATGCTAATCAACATACAACAAACAGGTAAATATAATAATTAAATTTGTTTTCTTTGTTTTTTCTCGGATTATTTCCTTGTATAAGCAAAAGCTTAAAGTTCCTGAAGCACAATTTAAGTTAACATTGTGTTTAAAAATAATAATAGTAACAAAATGTTTTAGTTAATAATTTACAATATTTCTATAATTAAAATATAAGCAAATTATTCTAATATTATACCGCATTAAAGGTATTAACGTCTGTAAACATTTTTATTACATTTCCTTATATGTAATTAGTAACCAAAATGTATTTAACTTATGGTAGGGTATTATCGTGTCAATTACGATGCTGTATATTGGAAACGGATTGTAAATTATTTAACATCTGACGAATATACAAAAATACACGTGCTTAATCGTGCTCAAATTATCGATGATGCATTTTATTTTCTGATGCATGGTCAACTTCCCTTGTCCACTTTTTTGGAACTAACGAAATATCTACAACGAGAGACTGACTATGTGGCATGGTATCCTATGTTTAAAGCTCTTGAATATGTGTCTGGGTTTTTTTTATTCAAAGAAAGCGCATACATAAAGGTACATAATGACAAATATTGTAAAAAGAAATTTTTAAGCATTAGATACACTACATTTCTATTATCTGTTACAAAATAATAAGCAATTTTATATAATTAATTTACATATTTCTTCAAGAATTAACTATATATAGTAAAAATTAAATATATGTAAATAATTAGAAAATGTTATTATACTGTCTTTATATAATACCAGTTTCAAAAGAATATAAATACAGATGTCAGCTTTATTTCAACCTTAAATATTGTATATACATTTTATACACACATAATGCTAATAAAATTTGTATTATAAAGTGAATCTGCATATCGGACTCCGAAAAGAATACTGTCACAATTAAAAACATTTTAATTCTGAGTTAACCCATAAAGAGTATCAAACCCATGAATAGTATCATACGAAAATTGACAAGTGAATCACAGCAGACCTCTTCAAGAAATGGTATAAATTTCAATATAATATGATATTGTAATTATAATTGCGTTAGTTATCTAACAATTTAAAAAAATTCAATTAAATTCTTTCTCCCTTCTAAAAATAATGACTTTGAGATACGAAAATATTCTTCTTGGGGTGCGATAATCATTTCTGCAAAGTATATAAAAATATAATTTATATAAAAATATATAGAAATTTTATTACATATCTTATTTATGCGTATACAAGGGGAAAGTGGGCGAATAGTGCGCACCTAAGATAAATCTGTTAATACAAAATGGCTTTCATAGTTACAATTAATTTAAATGCAACTATGGAACCTTTGAACATTTGTCTACAAGTATGTGAACTTATACTTCATAATAATTTTGTTGTTAAATATTTATTGAGCGATATTTAGGACGATACAAAGTCGGGTAAAAATGAAAGTGGCGGATAATAGTGCGCAGTTTGAAAATTGCCAAAATTTGTGTCTGCAGCGGATAAATTTTGAACTTTTCTACTTAAATCATTAGTTTTAAGTATAGTTAATGTGAGTAATGATAAATAATTAAAAATTAAATGCAAAACTTTAAAAATAGAGGGATATTAAAAAAAAATGTTTGCGAGTAGAACTGACTTATGACTTCAACGCACGATTAATTTGACATAAATATATATAAATTCAAATATAAATAAACTACACCTATATATAAAATTGACATAAATAAAAGCCGCGCATTATTCCCCAATTTGTTATTCCGGAACAATTTTGTCAATTACTCGCGAACCGCAAATGAAATTATGGGACCAACGCGGCAAAAGGTTTCCAAAGGATCGTATTTCACTATGTTATACCAATTAAGTAACAAATAAAAACTGCCCACTTACGAGCTTAACTCCTGTCGCTTCAAAATGGTAAGGAAACGGGCGCGTTTTCTTTTTCGCTTCCTCCGTTCAAACGAAGCTTTGAGCTGAGATAAAATGTATATATGGAGAGGTAAAAACCAGAGTGGTGTGTCAAATTTTTTTAAATATTTACTCGTGTGCATAGATGCAATCTGTACAACATATAAATTGCATCTATGCACACAAGAAAATATTTAAAAAAATTTGACTTACACCACACTCTGGTTTTTACCCCTCCATATATTATCTAGAATTAACGTAAGCTTTGAAATTTTGCCACTTACGTGTCGTCAGCTATCGTCACAGTCTCAAACTTGAGGTGCGCACTATTACCTACTGCGTCGTATTCGCCTACTTTCCCCTACGTTACGTAAATATAATACATGTTCGTAATTATGTTCGAATCACCGTTATTAGACTTCTTTACAAATTAATTATTTCATGACTTTTAGAAACACATGCGGGACATCTTGCAAGAGCTTCTTAAGCATATAACATATACCGAGAAATCTGATGAAAAACCTAATGACCTTATTAAATGTTTAAGGCAAGAAGCTGCCAAATGGGCATGTGTCCTCGAAGACTCCAATTGCCAACATTTTGCCGCTTTTAAATTGAAGCAGCATTTGGATGATATTGAACCGTAAAACATTCTTAATAACTTTATAATCATATTTTCGTATATTTACGATGGCATTTCAATATATAATATGAATTTGCTCGATACAAGTACCATAAGGTACAAATTTTCAACATTTTGTTATTTTTTCTCTATTGTGCAGACTTTTACCAGAGTGGAAGAAATGGGTATATTGTAATGCCTTAGTGAATAATGATACTCTTTGGAGGAATGTGTTTGATACATGGGTGAACGAAACAGATAGTAAACTTTTGGAATATTTATCTTGCTCTATATCTCCTACTGTCATCATCGACTACTTAAAATTAATACACTCGCGACGCGTCGAACGGTTAGCTCGTTACAATGTGAGGCGTTTGTCGCTTTCGCGGTGCGATATTCTGGTCTGCAGTTGCTCCGCATGGTTCGAATCTTTCACCCACTTGGTCTTTCAACCTGGCGAGATTATTCGAGGATGAGATGGATGTGGAGCGATTGCACACCGGCATGTCGGGCTTTCGACTATGGTACATCCTGATTTAATTTTATTCTTAGACTGCGTCCTTTATACTTTATTTGTCGATGACTACGCCTTATACTCGACTTTCTGTAAATCTTCGTTTTTGACTATGTAACTTTTAACGCTGAAGAGGACACGAAAAATGTGTCGAAACGTTCGTTAATATATCTATTTATTACTTTTAAATTGTTTTGCGCTTTGACTACCGCGCTTGGCTCTAATTGCCTCACCTACTGTCATCATCGACTACTTAAAATTAATAGTTAACAATAATTTGACAGTCTGTAGTTCAAAAATGCCAGACTGTAAGAATGCAACAATGCAGCCTAAAGACCGTGTGAATAGTTTTCTTCACACTGTTGCAAAGCATGCAAAGGATAACGATGTATTGGAATATATATTAAAAAATTTTGGGAAAATAATACCAAGGTAATAAAAGCTTTTTTTAATAAAAACATATTTTTTATGGTGTACGCATGTATTGTAAATGTTTATCAAGAGACACGGTAGTGTCTCGTGCCAAGTACACGCGGAGCGAGACCGACCGTGACTCTTTTACGCGACGCGACGGGTTGCGAGTACCCAAGATGTTGAGATCTCGATAACGAGTGAACGGATCAAGTTCTAAGTAGGCTTGATCGATAGCTTGGGGTCGACTTTGGGGGGGTATCTCCTATAATATTTTCCGCTACGTGCCCTACGAGCGGAGATATTGCGACGCAAAGTCCAAATGTGAAAATTTATTTTTAAGATACGGAGATACGTCGTCGTCTCTCAATCAATATAACATATATATATCAGAAAATGTCACTTTCACTTTTTCGACGCTGGCGGCGCAGGTATCGCCAGTTTCGATATCGCGCGCGTATTTCGATCGATCTAGTAGGCAAATTAAATAAGGTCGATAGACTTATCGGTCAGGAGGAAGATTTCTATTTAGGTAAATTAGGTATTAGGTATATAATACATATTGAGTCAATTGCTTCATGTTTATCTGGAGAGATTTCGTATCCTTACATCGTATTACCACCGCTGCCGGAAAAGAAGGTTCTCTACGCTTGGCAGAAAGTGCCGCTAGGGAATTTTTAAGTCGATTCTTATGAATCAAGCTTGAATTCGACGTCTAGGTATCCCAGGTTGCCGATGACGAGGTCCAGATAGTGCGCTTCATAGTTTTCGGTGTCCAGGTGTAATAATACGTTGAATTCGATGTCTACGTGTCCCAGGTTGCCGATGACGAGGTCCACATAGTGCGCTCCGTAGTTTTCGGTGTCTACGTGTATTAATACTTTGAATTTGATGTCCACGTGTCCCAGGTTGCCGATGACAGGATCCAGATAGTGCGCTTCATTGTTTTCTGTGTCCAGGTGTAATCGTACGTTGAATTCGATGTCTAGGTGTCCCAGGTTGCCGATGACGAGGTCCACATAGTGCGCTCCGTAGTTTTCGGTGTCTACGTGTATTAATACCTTGAATTCGATATCCACGTGTCCCAGGTTGCCGATGACGGGATCCAGATAGTGCGCTTCATAGTTTTCGGTGTCCAGGTGTAATCGTACGTTGAATTCAATGTCTAGGTGTTCCAGGTTGCCGCTGACGAGGTCCACATAGTGCGCTTCGTAGTTTTCGGTGTCCAGGTGTAATAATACGTTGAATGCGATGTCTAGGTGTCCCAGGTTGCCGATGACGATGTCTAGATAGTGAGCTCCGTAGTTTTCGGTGTCTACGTGTATTAATACGTTGAATTCGATGTCTAGGTGTCCCAGGTTGCCGATGACGAGGTCTACATAGTGCGCTCCGTAGTTTTCGGTGTCTACGTGTATTAATACCTTGAAATTGATGTCTAGGTGTCCCAGGTTGCTGATGACGAGGTCCAGATAGCGCGCTCCGTAGTTTTCGGTGTCTAGGTGTAATAATACCTCGAATTCGATGTCTACGTGTCCCAGGTTGCCGATGACGAGGTTCACATAGTGTGCTTTGTAGTTTTTGGTGTCTAGGTGTATTAATAACTTTAAATCTGAATGTAGGACACGTAGATATCGAATTCGAGGTATTAATACACGTAGACACCGAAAACTACGGAGCGCACTATGTGGACCTCGTCATCGGCAACGTGAGACACCTAGACATCGAATTCAACGTATTATTACACCTGGACACCGAAAACTATGGAGCGCACTATCTGGAACCCGTCATCGGCAACCTGGAACACGTGGACATCGAATTCAAGGTATTAATACACCTGAACACCGAAAACTATGGAGCGCACTATGTGGACCTCGTTATCGGCAACCTGGGACACTTAGACATCAAATTCAAGCTTGATTTATAAGAATCGACTTAAAAATTCCCTAGCGGCAGAATTAAAATTATGTCATGACATAATAAAAATTCGCTGAATTAAAATTATGTCTAGACATAATAAAAATTGGACGAATAATAGTAATCTTTCGGAAGTAGAGGTTTTAAGCTTGAAATTTAAATTTTATTCATTTTTAAAGATAAATTTAGTGTTCCTTCAATTTTTGTGAGAAATGTATAATTTACTTTTACTTAAATATTATTAATTTTTATGTATTTGTTGGTATTGCTAATTTTGTGAATAATTAAAAAATAAAAAATAAAAATGTTTTGCAGATCCTTGCTTAACACTACAAAATAGGTGATATCAGTACAAAATTACCTTTTTCAAAAAAGGTAAAAAAAAGTGCCAAGTACACGCAATGTATTTTGTAAATTCAAAATTTAACCTAAGTGGTAGCTTTATATCTTTTTCACAAAATTATATTATCTAACTTAACTCAAGTGACATGTATTTCAAAAAAAAAGATGTAAAATCTTTAATTTCTTCTTCACAAAATTATATTACCTAACTTAACTCAAGTGACATGTATCTAACCTAAGTGGTAGCTTTATATCTTCTTCACAAAATTATATTACCTAACTTAACTCAAGTGACATGTATTTCAAAAAAAGATGTGAAATCTTTAAATTAAATTGCGCCAATTGTAAAGAGAATATGTATATTGCTTTGAAAGATAATTGTTATGCAACTACTTTAAAGAAATAAAACCCAAGTGGTATCTTCGTATTCCTATTCAAGGGTCTTCCTATTCTAAACCCAAGTGATAATAGCTTCTTAATTCTCTTTAACAATTTTTTAATATTACAAAGAATCATTTTAATTACAAAGAATTAAAGAAGTAACAGTACAAAATAAAAATATTTAATTAAAACAAAATAAATAAATTTTTCTTGTAAAAAAACTTGGCGCTGCTAGACTTTGAAATTTAAACATTAAAATTTAAACATTAGTACTAAGATTTTTGATTGAATAAAAAACAATAAACATAATTTAGGGAAGAATGCGACAGGAGTAAAAAAGCAGCGCCAAGTTTTTTTACAAGAAAAATTTATTTATTTTGTTTTAATTAAATATTTTTATTTTGTACTGTTACTTCTTTAATTCTTTGTAATTAAAATGATTCTTTGTAATATTAAAAAATTGTTAAAGAGAATTAAGAAGCTATTATCACTTGGGTTTAGAATAGGAAGACCCTTGAATAGGAATACGAAGATACCACTTGGGTTTTATTTCTTTAAAGTAGTTGCATAACAATTATCTTTCAAAGCAATATACATATTCTCTTTACAATTGGCGCAATTTAATTTAAAGATTTCACATCTTTTTTTGAAATACATGTCACTTGAGTTAAGTTAGGTAATATAATTTTGTGAAGAAGATATAAAGCTACCACTTAGGTTAGATACATGTCACTTGAGTTAAGTTAGGTAATATAATTTTGTGAAGAAGAAATTAAAGATTTTACATCTTTTTTTTTGAAATACATGTCACTTGAGTTAAGTTAGATAATATAATTTCGTGAAAAAGATATAAAGCTACCACTTAGGTTAAATTTTGAATTTACAAAATACATTGCGTGTACTTGGCACTTTTTTTTACCTTTTTTGAAAAAGGTAATTTTGTACTGATTAGCAATAACAACAAATTATATTTTTATTGAATTAGCAAATTAGTAATTAGTCACAAAAATTACTAATTATATAAAAATTAATATTAGGCTAAAGTAAATTACCCATTACTTAAAAGATTGGTAATTCGTCAGAGAAAAATTTCTACAGTTACGTGAAAATTTGTATTTAGGCGAAATTAAAGTAATTTTTTTTGCAAATTGGTAATTAGTAGAAATAAATTCTTTATTATTAAAATAATTAATAGCTTGTTAAAAATATATATTACTATAATTTAAAAATGAATAATTAGTAGAAAAAATTATTAATTTTTTTAATAATGAATAATTAATCTCAGGTAACTTATTTATTTTAAAAATTATTAATTGGTTTAATATAAATAATTTAATTATTGCAGTTATACGTGGTTAAAAAAAATAATTATGTTAATGTTATATATATATACATATACATATAATACATATAGAGTGTCCCATTTTAATCAATCATCCCCAAAAACTTTTTTATTTGTAATTCTAGAAAAAAATGCTTTAGACGAAAATTGTTTGGTTTGAAGGAGGACATATGATTTCAATGTAAGTCGTGTCATATATGTCATCATTTTCAAGAAATTTTAAAGGAGACTTATTTCTTAAATGGAACTTGATTTTTTTCTTGAGATAAAAGTTGCATATCTCGTCGATACGTTCTCAAAACACTATAATAAAGCTCTCTTTCGTTAAGGATTTCCTGAGATATTTAAATTTTGTCATATTTTTAATATAAAATATGAAATATCTTGTAAAGTATTAAATTCACTTTTTGATGACTTTACGTTGATACTTTTATACGTAGAATAATAAAAGAAACTGATTCTTGTAAAAAAACAGAAACAATTATTTAAAAAATTTGATTGCATTTTGTAGACGCATTTAATTTTTAAAATAAGTAATTTACTTGATAATAACGCTAATTATTCCTTATCCACTAATTATTAATTTTCAAATAAGTAATAATTCATTTTTAAAAACTATTAGTTATTTTAATAATAAAATATTTATTTTTACTATACAAATTTTTACATAATTAGAAATTTTTCTCTGACAAATTACCTTTTTTTTGTAATGCGTAATTCACTTTTACCTAACTATTATTAATTTTTACGTAATTAGTAATTTTTTGTGACTAATTACTAATTTGCCAATTCAATAAAACTTTAGGTAAATATGTATGTATTACGGCACTCTCTCCGATTTCTTTTCAAATTTTATGTATTTTGGGTAGTAAAAAATATTCTCAAAAGAGGAAAATTGTCGTTTCGTTTGTTTATAACAGTGCAGGAAGCTATGCTCATCACTGCCGATCTCAAACTTGGATTGAATAACCATGAGAAATTACAGAAGGTAGATATTACTGACAACGCTACTGTGTATATAATTCTTCGGGGACTGAGGGAACTGAATAAAATATCTTACATAACAGATAAACAGAATCATTTCCGGTATATAAGTAATTTATTGTGTTAAGAAACAATTTGCATTTCCACGTGCAAACAATTATTTTTGCGTCTTTACTTTGTGACGCTTTGGTTCTCCTCTTGAACAATTATTATTTACATTTCTAAGATCTGCATCTGTTAAATAAGCTATAAGCTGTTAAATAAGCTATAATATATGTCTTATTAGTCCAAGTGATCTAAATCTCATTTTTATTAAACACAATTTTGTATAATCTGTGTAGAATGAATTGAATAACAGCGTCATAATAACATTAATTTAATAACGTACAAAAAATCGATCGGAAATGCTAAAGGAAATCTGATAATAAAAACTATAGCATGCGTATTATATTTGCAAATTTATTCAAAACTAGCATGGATTCAGAGGCGTATCTATAAGATTCCTCGCGTTTTTGGCAAAGAGCTGTATCGGCGACCCTTTTCTAGAAAAAAATAACATCTGATTTAATGTATAAACATTTCATTACTTATATTTTATGAAAGTTACAATTTTATTTTTCCTTGCCTCGGCTAAAGCGAATTCGTCTATTATTGCATCTACATTTATGTGTGAAACCACTTCTTTTTCTATTAATAATGATGCAAGTCTGATTAATCTTTCTTGATTCATCGCAGAACGGAGATAATTCTTTATTAACTTCAGCTTGCTAAAACTGCGTTCGCAAGACGCTACAGTCACTGGTAAAGTTACATAAATTCGAAGTGCATGCAGTCTTGATGTTTGGATAAATATCATCTAGGGAGTATTCTTGAATACATTTTAATAAATACAGGGGAGTTACTGATTCTAATTCCTCGATCAGCTCCTGTACTTGTGCTTTGAACACTTCTAATTCGGACACAAGTTCCACTTTGTCTACGTCTAATGAATAGTGAAGTCCGAAGTCAGCACTTTTTTTCAGCTCATTCAAACTCTGATTCTTCAAGCTATTTTCAGAGAAAAAAAGAGATCCGATGATATAGTTGACATGGCCTCATATCGTGACTTTATTTCCGTTAACATTCTATCATAAACTATATTTATTTCTCTTCTAAAGCTCGCTGTTCAAGAGAGAGATAAGGGTTTTTGTCGGATGCACTGTCATGAAACCTTTTGACTTTCTTTTCAGCCTCACGTTAGAAAAGTCGTCCTCTAATCCCATTTCTAATTTTCTCTGGTAAACTGTATAGCTGGTTCCGTTCCCTCACCGTTCCCGCACTTTCTGCAACGATCCTACGAGACCCTTTATCGTTTTGTTTGCTACATGCAGAGAAAACACTCTTGTTTTGAAGAGACTGGTTGACTTTGTCGATGCAACTCAGTATTCTTTTCCATATTAGAAAAAGGCACAGAAATCCGAAGTCTATTTGTCTAATCAAAGCTTGTGCTCCAAAAGATGTTTCATCACTATATAATTTCTGCAATCTGTCTTATTGTCATTCAATACCGAAAAAATAGAACTTACTTTACTGACTTTTTAAAGACACTAAGTGCACTTTGTTTGGTTGACCACTTCGTATTACTGTGACTTTTCAAAGTAACTTTAAGTTTGCCCATTAAAACTTAAGTCATCTAAGAGGCGTTTCAATTTATATTTCCTAAAAGTTCCGTTTACGCTTTTATTATCTCTTTATTCTCTCCTTTTATATTCGACTTTTTACGCTCCGATTTTTATTTTCACCAGGGGTTCGATTCTTGAATTCATTCGCAAGAGAAACGTTGCAAGTTGATTATAGTTAATGGACCTGCGCCCGGTTTCACCAACCCCTGAATACGCCTCTGCATGGATTTTGCGCAACTTAAAAAGTTTTGATTGATTATTTTATAAAAAATATTTGTAATATATATTTGTGTTAGTAATATAATTAAAATAAATAAATATATTTAATTAAAATAAATAAATTTTTCTTGTAAAAAAACTTGGCGCTGCTTTTTTACTCTCGTCGCATTCTTCCCTAAATTATGTTTATTGTTTTTTTATTCAATCAAAAATTTTAGTACTAATGTTTAAATTTTAATGTTTAAATTTCGAAATCTAACAACTCCAAGTTTTTTTTATAAGAAAAATTTATTTATTTTATTTAAATATATTTATTTATTTTATTTAAATATATTTATTTATTTTAATTAAATATTTTTGTTTTGTACTGTTATCTCTTAAATTCTTTTTCAATTATTTTTCAAAGCAATATATATATTCTCTTTGCAATTAGCGCAATTTAAAGATTTCACATCTTTTTTTGAAATACATGTCACTTGGGTTGAGTTAAGTAACATATATAATTTTGTGATATAATAATTTTGTTAAGGAGAAATTAAAGCTACTACGACTTAGATTGGATTTTTGGATTTATACATATCACTTAGATTGAGCTAGGTAACGTAATTTTGTGACATCTTTTTGTTAAAGAAAAATAAAGCTACTACTTATTGTAAATGTTTATAATATATACTGATTGCAAACATCGTTTAATTTAACAGGGGTGAAGTCGGTGTGAAAGTAGTATTAGTTAATATTATTAACCATGTGCAGTCTAAGGAGCAACTTGATAAGGTAAATTTTATAATTAATCCAAAAACTACACCATTTTGTAAGTATTTTATCATAAAACTTACTTATTAAATAATCGATTACTTAATTATATCGCATCCCATAATTGCGCTGAAAGCCCAAACTAGTGTTGCATCAACCCTATATACTTTGAAGTAATAAGGACGCTTATATATGTTCAATGTTAAAATAATAATTAATTTCTAGGTACTTGAATTTGTGAAATATAAGAGAGGGGGTATAAAAGACAGTATTGATACTGAATGGGAGCCTGATTATCAAGGAGAAATAAGAGAGGTATATTTTACAAATACAAAACTTTATACGTATTTTCTTCTTTTTCTAGATATTTATCTTTGTACGTGACACATATAAAGTAACATTATATTTTAATGGCTCGATATAACATAATTGATGTATCCCGTTAGATTCCAAAAGTATGATAATTTATTATTGCTTATTGCTGGTAAACACAATAGAATAATTTGTTGCAGTTAAAGCCATATGTGAACAGATTTCTGAAATATATTGATGTGACATTATTGGCTGCTGAACAAACAATAAAGTCACGCTTGTCCAAAGTTACGAATCCGCTAAATTACTTTCAACATCTTGTGCGGAATTAATGGATTGTAATATAGTGAGACATATATCTACTTTGATTGTGGATAACATTTTATATCATCGCTGCATGTCTCAATAAATATTCAGTATGACAGATATTCATGAATATTATTCTACGATAATTTTTAAAATAATATGTTATATATATTTTTTAATATTGAGTATATAAAATTTTGCAAAAAGTTGTCATGCTGATTTTAACAGTATTGTAATATAAAGGGAATACGTCTGTGAGTTTAAAATATAGTTGGTACAAATTAAATTTGATACGGATATAATTGATAAATTTTGACAATAACTGTAATTTTAAAGAGAGATTCGATTATATGTAAATTCATACAAAAGTTAATATGCGTATACAATTAACATATATCTGTAATGTGCGCAGATTATATTATTTTTTTGAAATTTATCAAAGTACATAGTATGTATTTGCGTATAACACCGTGTATTAATTTTTTACATTTTAACTCAATTTGTAATATATTCATCGCAAAGGTAAATCAAAGATCTCTCTCTTGCATTAATAAACATAGATATTATTTTATGACTTTATTGTTATTGTAATAAAATTGTTATTATAAAAACAGAATTTATCAATCTATCAATCGATATACATGTGTTTACAACATTACATTTAAATCTTGAATGACATACTCCCTTTACTGCCAATTTACTCCCTTTACGGGGAGACCGGGGCTAAGCCGACAACGGGGCAAACTTGACACTAGGCTTTTTGCCAATTTAAATCTATCGTAGAAACTTGCCTTTCCTACTGTAAATGCGTCTTTATGTGCCAGTATTATCAACGGAATTTGGTAACATTCTGAGTTATAGTGTAATTTTTAACGCGACATAAGCGTTTTTGATAGTGAAAAGTAATTTTTCTGATCTCTCGAAAATGTCTACTCTTTCATCGAGCTTTACTCTTGCGAATCTACCGGTAAGTGATTTTGATGGGAAATTTGATGCTCTATATGAATCCGATAATCGTTTTTGCATATTTTCAAAATTTTCATGTTTTTGAAGTGACAAAAGTGAAAAACGACGTCCGGGGCAAAGTCAACACCACGCCGTTTCGTCGGCTTCCAGTAACAAACGATGCTTGTCATGCAGCCGTATGGCTCATGACAAATGTATGCGCACGTCCGATCGCGAGTTTACCTGCATTAATTGTTTTTCAGACATGAGTTTAGATGAAGATAATTGAAAGTTCAACAATTTTTGTTTTCATTATTTTAAATGATTGTTCTAGCTACTTTATTTTGAATTTTTGTACTTTTTAAATACACAATAAACTATGTATTTTCATTTTCAGACAGTAAAAAATAAGTTCCAAATCAAATTGTGTCGATCAGACAAAGTGTTGAGTTTGCCCCGGCGGGGTGTCGAATTTGCCCCGGCATTTTTCAATTCGAAAATTTGTCTTCGCGTCACTTTTCCTTTCCTGGCGGCAAAACAAAGCGACGTACAGCAAAACTTCCTGAATCAATTTTGTACCTGAAGAAACACTCTTTAAATATGTACCATTGAATTTGCCTAAAAATTTTAATTAAATATTAAAAATTGCCTTTGAAAAAATAGTGTCGGCTTAGCCCCGGTCTCCCCTACTCCCTTTACTGCCAATTTATTTTTCTATCTTTGCATTTGTAAAACTTAATGTAGGTAAGTATTTTCGAATAATTGTGGAATCTATGAAAGAAAAAGCATATAATTAGTGTTATTTTAGAATAATTTATGTAATATCTCTTGCTCTGAACATCCTTATTTTTAGCCTTAAGAAAGCTGTTTACTACTTATTTATTATTAATTTGTTAAATTATTCCTAATTATTTTTAATACCTTTAGTACACTTTTATTATTACTATCTTTAATATTATTGACGTTGTTTAAATTAAATCATTGTTAATATTAAATAATATTAGATATGTCATATGTATCTGTTATTATTAATATTAAAGATTGTACTATGTTATTAATATTGAAAATTATTAATGTATTTACAACTTTTAAATCACAATAAGTTATACACCTTAATTTTTCTTTATACTTATTTTATATTTCGTAAAAAATTACTGATTTTATTACTATATACATACTATTTCTATACTAATAAAACTATAATTATATTAATAAAACGATATTTCTAAATAACCAATAATCCTTGTGACTAAATATTAATATATTTATGAAAGAACCTTGCTAATCCAGAAATTTTATGTAAATGTAGGAAAAATTTCAACTATAGTGCTGAAGGACAATTTTAAGAAATGAAATTATCTCGTACGTCATTTTCTCGTATAAAACCTGATCTTCCTGTAGATGTCCTCTATCATCTCCGTCAACTTTAATTAGCAATCTTTTTTTCTTTGTTTAGATACACACTATATTTTAATTATTAGGTTATTTTGCACCTTTATTGAGTACTTATAACTTCTAGTTTATTCATATATAAAATATTCGTAATACACAATACGGATAAATAAAAAAATTATGGTTTCTTAAAAAAATTAATATCCAAATTACGATTACATAGAAAATCGGAAAAATTGTGAAAAGCATTGTAAAACTTGAAACTTCTATTTTTCTTCTATTTTCTTATTATCTATATTTTATACAAATTTACTAACGAAAGAATATCCAAGATATTAATTTTTCTCAAAGTTCATAATAGTGCGAAATAAATAAAAAATTATATTTAATTTTATTTACTAGATTTTAAAGAACACACTTTTCCTTTCTTTGCCTCGTCAAAGATTGTCGTACGATGATTGTCGTACGATATTTCATCACAGACTCTCTTTTATTGTTTATTTATAGGAAGGTTTATTTATAGTTTATTTCAGATTTTAAGTATTTAGATCTAGCTATATATAATATTATAATGTGTGTACTGTGTATTCATTGATGGAAATCTGAAAAACTCCTTTTTAAAATGCGTTAATCGTTAATCAATTAGGATCCATTTTTAAGTGTTTTTAAGTAATTGTTATGTCAAAGTCCAATAATATATTATTTTTTTATTATTTTTATTAAACTCAATGTAACTGACCAAAAACCGATCAAATCTTTGTATTCTTGACAGTATATTCAAGCATCTTATTTTACCATCACCATGTATATATGTATATGAACCTCTAACGCGTTATTCTGCCTACCATCTAATTGTAAGATGAGAACTCAATTCTGACTCCCGATCATATCCCAATTCTCCTTCGCTTTCAATTATTATGACAACTGCGATCTACGTCTAATAATTAATCTCTCGAGATAGAAAGAGGGCAACTGTACTGATAACATTGCAATACAGGTTACCAGTAATTTCTTACGATAACATAATAACTTTACATTATGCTCAGAGAATACGTTATTTTTTACAAGACCGTAATTCGTTGCTTGTATTATTATTAGAGTTGTATTTGACCGCAATTATTCAAGCTTAGAAGATTTAAATAAAACGTATAGCATCGCGAGAGAACATTGTCTAATTAGCTGAAGGAGGTAAAACTAACTAAAAGAATGTATTAGTATACATACTAAAAATTGAAATTTAATCAATCAGAATAGAGAAAACTGATCTCAAGTTTAACGAACTTTGCTCTGATTGGTAAAATTTTAATTCAAAATCTCAATTCTAATCCGTATATAGTCTCTGATACGGGCTTTAGGAAGCTCTGATATCTGCTCATTATTCATGATCTATAATAAAATTCTTGAATACATGCGCGTGTACACACAAAACATGCACAACACAATATATTTTAATTCTGTTTTTCGCTATTTATGTTATTGCAATTCTTTAAATCGATTTTTCATTTTCTTAGAAATTTGATAAATAAAAATTTTGTAATAAATTGATGAAAAAAATCTAAACAACACATACACACACACTCTTTCTCCTTCTCACTGGCGGTTTGCTTCATTCACGAAAACATATTATGCATGTCTGCGTAATGTTCACCACACTTACGTTGTATGAACATAAAGCTATATGTAGATATTGTATAAAAGCTCGTTAAAGGACAAAATGTCTTTGTACGTAAACATATGAGAATTGAAACCGAAACGAAATAAATATATTACTTTCTGCGTAATAGATCTCAAGATCTCAAGTAGTAATTCATTCCTCGAATTTTACTCGATAATTATCGCAATCAAAAGCTTACAGGAATATTTTATATTAGAAAAGTGCCCGTAGATCTTAGAATGTATAGATTTTGTTCACGATAATTTAATCAATAGGTAATGGGCGCGCGCACCGTGCGTAGAATTTTTAAATTGTTAATAGAAAGTTCCGTAATTAAATCACGATTGATGAAGTTTTGACATTAATTTATATAAAACTACAATTTGACTTGTCAAACGCGATACCATTCCTTCACGGTGTTGCGAAACTTATGTAATTTCTGCTCGCAAAGTTTCCATTACGATGTTCCTGATAAATATTAAATTTGGGTCGTTCTTTGATCGAAATAACAATTTCTACATAGTGTTCTGTCCATCCAATAAACTTACGACGGCATGTGCATGGGCATGTAATGCTCTATTTCTTTCAAGTGTTTTATGCGGAAAATTATTCCAATGTATACGTTTCTTCAGAAGATAATCAGAGTAAATATAGAAAATATCTGTATCGATTTGTATCATAAGTTTAACGTTAAAATACCTTGTTGCTAAACATTTTAGTTCGTCTCTTATAATTGCTGAAGTTTTATTACGTCATCGAGAGATGTTTTTTATTAATAGAATAGTTTTGGCATTGGTAGGTATATATATATACCGTCGAGTACTCATTTTTGATTACTTTATATGTACTGTGTAAAACTTACTGTTTTATTTAAATTTTTGATACATATAAGTCTTTATAATTCTGGGTATATTATTTCATTCAGCGAGCACGTGATAGGCACGTAATGACCTTACCTGCTTTTGTTACGCTATGCTACATACTTATTGTGAAATCAGATGTCGTTAGGTTCAGTTCTCGATGATCTCTCATGGTAGCAGAATCGCGATTGAATATTTCTAGCAGAGAACTTGTTGTGAGATACATTTACCAAAGTTAATAGCTACTAAGAATTGCAATTAAAACTCAACATAGTTTTAATTAATAAGGTAAGTTACATTAAAAATAGAATACACCTATGTGTCTTGTCTCTTTTGAAAATATAACATAGTGTTTAAAATATATCAGTGGACCGCTCGACGTTTTCGCGGTGCGCGCCGTGGAAAGTACAAAAATGAGTACACGAAATAACAGTCAGTCCTTTTTATTAAAGTGGGTTACACTGGACTTCGCACTCGCGATTTCGCACTCGCTACATTCCTCCGTTTTCTCGACGTCGATCATGTATCGCGTGCGAGTTATGATGGCTCACTGCCGTCCCGGACGGAGCAGGCGAGGGATCGCGGCCGGAGCTTCGCGTCGAGGAATTCGGTGACGTGAGAAACGCTCGTTGGCTCCAAATCGTCTATTGGTCGCGGTGCTTGCGATCACGCGAGAAACACCTGTGCCGTTTGCTCGAAAACACACAAAAAAAGGGGGGGAGGAAACCGTCGCGATTTGGAGCCTTTCAAGCGTTCTCGAATAATGCTTGCTGTCTCGTCGAAGTTCGAGAATTTTCAGCTCGCATTTATCCAATTCTCAACATGCCGCCCGCCTCGCATTCGACGGAATGCGAAACAAACGGGGGTTGACAAGGTCGCATAGAGGAGCGTGGGAACGTCTTGGTTCAAAGCGTTATATACAATATATACATTTGAGAACTTAACCTATTTTTACAATGTCCTTAAATCTAATGAAAAACGAACGAGCTTAATTCTAACGGGATTCCGCGGTTCCCGGCGAACTGATAGACGCGGGCAACCGACAGATCTGGGTTATTGGTCGTTTTAGCTCGGAATTGGCGGTGCGTAATGTGACGACGCGAACGCGACCGTCAAGTCCGGGATGGACCTGCTGAATCCTTGCGAGTTCCCACTTTGAAGGAGGGAGTAGGTTACTCTTAAGTAACTAACTCGTCAACCTTCGGATTATCGTGAGATTCGGTCCATTTCACGCGCTGTTGCAATGAATGTAAATAGTCCGACGACCAAGAACGCCAGATCTGTTCGAGCATTAATTGTACGTGTTGCCATCGCGACAACCGATTCGCATTGATTTCGAGGACGGATTCCTCCGGTACGCTCGTGAGCGGTCGGCCGACAAGGAAATGACCAGGTGTCAAAGCGGTATAATCGGACGGATCGTCGCTAAGTGGAGAGATCGGTCGCGAGTTCAAGCAAGCTTCTATCTTACATAAAAGCGTAACGAATTCGGAGCGAGACAGAGTGCGAGCACCAGTCACTCGCCTGAGATGGTGCTTAAAGCTCTTCACTCCAGCCTCCCAAAGCCCGCCGAAATGTGGTGCCGCAGGGGGCACGAAATGCCACCGTACGCCGTCGTTAGCGAGAATTTCCTTAAGGGAGGGGTTGTTCACAAGCGCGCGGAAGCTGCGTTGGAGCTCGCGGTCAGCACCCACAAAATTCGTGCCATTATCGCTGTACATGTCCGATGGCAGTCCGCGGCGACTGACAAACCGTTGAAATGCCGCGAGGAATCCATCGGTGGAGTAATCCTCCACACTTTCGAGGTGGATCGCCTTAGTGGCGAGACAAACGAACACCGCGACGTAGTGTTTGCTCCCCTTTTGGCCGCGACCGACAACGGGGGTAATGTTCATAGGTCCGGCGTAATCTATGCCCGTGTGAGAGAACGGAGGAGCAGGATTTACTCGGGGACTCGGGAGATCACCCATTAATTGCGTAGGAGTTTTCGCGGAATGTCGAACGCATGTAACACATTTATGAATGTGAGATTTGATCATGCTTCGCGCGGAAATTAACCAATAATTTTGACGGAGACATCTAAGCGTGAGTTTAGTCCCTCCATGGAGAGAGCGTCGGTGTGCTTGATCGATCAAAAGTTCGGCAATATGATGTCTAGCAAGTATGACGGGGTGTCGCTCATTGTAACTCAGCGCGGAGTTTTCGAGCCGCCCGCCAAGCCGGATTAATTTATCTTTCCCGATAAAGGGGTGGAGAGAGCGTAAGGAACTTGATCGCGATACAGCGGCGTGAGCGTTCAAAGCCTTCAAGTCATCCGAAAAACAAGTCGCTTGTGCCGATCGAAGCCAAAAGACGGAGGCTTCGTGAATCTCCTCTGCGGTCAAGGGAGACTTGACGATCACCGAAGAGGCGACTTTATTTTTTAAGTTCCGAACGAAACGCCGAATGTACGCGGTAATACGAAGAAGTCGGATCCAGCTCGAGCAGGAGGTGGGCAGATCCCACTCAGGAGCTGAATCGACGAGATGAACGGTAGCTTTACGCGCCTCGGAAGATACCGTTTGTAAAATGTCCTTTTCAGTCGGAGTCGGGGGGATCGGCCACGAGGCCGTGGTCGAGCTAAGCCACCGGGGCCCCGACCACCATAATTCATGATTGACGAGATCGGCGGCAGTAAAGCCGCGCGACGCGCAGTCGGCAGGATTTTCCTGGGAGCGAACGTGTTGCCAACGTACGGTCGGAAGGCGCGTCTGCACCTCGGAGACGCGGTTCGCGACATAGGAATTCCAGCGGGATGGATGTTGTAGAAGCCAAGCTAATACGATTTGGGAATCAGTCCATCCAAATAAGAGAGCTCGCATCAAGCCCGTGGTGTTTCTTACCCATTCTATCAAGCGAATTAATAGAACGACGGCGTTAAGTTCCAAGCGTGGAACGCTAACGGTTTTCAATGGCGCGACTTTCGTTTTGGCCGCGAGGAGGATGACTTGAATGTTAGAGGGAGAATGCACGATGCGGAGGAAAACTACCGCGGCGTAAGCGCGAGTGGAGGCGTCCGCGAAGCCGTGCAATTCAACATCGATTTTATCTTGACGCATCCCTGTCCATCGAGGAATGCGTATTTTGCTAATATTAGGCAAGTCTGAAACGTAATTGATCCACTGATGCAGAAGATCATCGGGGATGGGAGCATCCCAATCAATTTTACGGAGCCAGAGCTCCTGCATCAACATCTTGGCCGCGATGACTATCGGTGACGCCCAGCCGAGGGGGTCATACAGCTTTGCAATAAACGATAAAACGGAGCGCTTAGTATGAACTGTCACGGCGTATGGCGAAATTACGAAACGAAACGAGTCATCGCGCGGAGACCAAGACAGGCCGAGGACCTTGAGCGTGTCATCGTGGTTGATCGGATAGTCCGAGGATTCCCGTTGGTCCTCTGGAATGTCCGTCAAAAGTTCGGCTGAATTCGCGGCCCATTTTCGCAGGGGGAAACATCCGCGATTCATTATGCCCACGAGTTGCTTGCGCTTCTCGAGCAGAGACAGAAGGTCGTCTGCTCCGAAAAGAACATCATCGACGTAGGTCGACTCTTCGATTATATTGACCGCGTCGGGGAAGTCTTTACCTTCGTCGCGAGCTAATTGGATAAGGGAGCGCTGTGCGAGAAAAGGCGAAGGTTTTTGCCCGTAGGTCACGGTGAGTAAGCGGTAAAGCCGAATCAACAGACTGTCGGGGGGCGCCAAAGAATTCGTTGATAGTCCGCGTCATCCCGATGCACGAGTATTTGTCGGAACATTTTAGCAATGTCAGCCATGTACACGTACCGAAAGAGTCGCCAGCGCAGGATTATCGCGGCGATGTCTTGTTGAAGTTTAGGTCCCGCCATTAGAAAATCATTGAGCGAGGTTTTGTCGGTCGATTCGCTAGAGGCATTAAACACGACGCGTAACTTGGTCGTTGTACTCGATTCGCGTAAAACAAAATGATGCGGGATGTATATCGGGGGGTAAGGGGGGCGCTCGTCCGCCCGCACCGACTCCATGTGCCCCATCGATTCGTATTCTCTTAAAAAATCGTGATACTGCGCGGCGATTTCTGGTTTCCGCGCGAGTCGGCGCTCCATATTGGAGTACAGGAAGGAAGCCTTTCGGAATGTGTCGCCGACGCGAGGGGGGCCGTTTTTGAACGGCAAACGCACAATGTAGCGTCCTTGTGAATCGCGAGAATGAGTCGTCGCAAAATGCTTCTCGCAACGTTCGTCCTCTTCGGTGAGAGGAGTTCGAGAGGAGATACGTTCGTCCTCCAAAAACTTTGAATTAAGGAATTCGTATCCTCGCAGGATACGCAACTCAGGACAGAAGCGGACTCTCCGGCCGGGCGCGCAGGGCCGGCGGGACCGGAGAGGATCCATCCGAAAATTGTAAGCTGGCCCGTCGGAGTGCCGACCGGGCCCTGACGTAGACCGTCGAGTAGCAGAGACCCGTATAAATCCGCGCCGATTAATACATGAATCGGGTGATTACATGAGGGATCAGGATCTGCTAAAGGTAAATCGCGTAGATGTGGCCACATTGCGGCCGGCTTCTGTTGAGAGGCTGTATAAGAAGTGATTCTTTGATATACGTAACCCGAGAAGGGAAATATCGGTCCCTGTTTGTCGCAGGGCGCGAGAGCAAGATTAACTTGTGACCGCGCGACTCCATTAAATTTTTCTCCAAAACAATGTATCTTCAACGCGGCACGATGACGCCTGGTTCGCATCGTCTGACAAAGAGATTCTGATATGAAACTGTATGTCGAGCCTTGATCTAGTAGTGCGCGTACTTTAAATGTGCGGCCCTCGATTGTACTTAAACTAACATACGCAGTGGCGAGAAGTACATGAGGCGGTTGTTTCACAAAATCTCGAGTAGCATGCACGTTTTGAACGAACGCTGAGGGCGCGGCCGGTGACTCGGAGGCAGCGGCGACTGACACAGCTGACGGAGCTGAGGACGGCGAATTAATCGCGGAAAGCGTACTTTTAGTACCAGTTTCCGTACCCTCGCGGTGAAGCAGCGAATGGTGAGCTTGGTGGCATTGATTGCACCGTCCTTTACTCGGACAATTGTTTGAAAAATGCTCGGTTCTCAAACAATTAAAGCAACATTTATGCTGTCGCGCGGCGAGTCGACGCTGCTCGACCGACAGACTTAGAAATTTATTACACTTTGCAAGACCGTGGTTTCCGGAACAACGGACGCATTTGACGGGCGAAACCGTATTCACCGAAGCACGAGCTCTATTACCGCGCGCACTATTTGACGCAGATTCGGATTGCGAAGGGTAATCCGCGAGACCGCGAATGCGAAGAGTCATGAAGTCATGAATCTCTTTATACGTAGGGTACGCATCCGTGTTGCCTCGTTTAAGATTCCATTCATTGCGCGTTCGCGGACTGAACTTTTGCGAGATAATATAAACTAGGAGGTCGTCCCACATATCGACCGGACGATCGAGATTCGTTAACGCGGCGAGAGATGCGGACACACTATCGCGAAGTTTTTTCAACTCGGTCACGTTCTCGTTTTCATTTTCGGTAAGTCGGCGAACGAATGGATATGCGCGTGAATAATCGCGTTGCGGTTGTCGTATTCGTCGGTAAGAAGTAGCCACGCTGCCTCGTAGTTCGCGTCAGAAATTTGAATGTTATTAATCAACGACGCGGCCTCGCCGGAGAGGCTCGCTTTCAGATAATGTAACTTTTGCGTTCTTGTCAACGATTCACTGTTTGCTACGAGAGACTCGAAGATTCCGCGAAAATTCTCCCATTCAGCGAAAGCACCAGAAAAGTTCGGAAGCGAGATACGAGGCAGATGCAATGACACTCCGGAGTGCGCGTCGCGATAAGAAGACTCGTTACCTCGATACGGCGCGCTCGGGGCGTCGCTACTTAATTTACCGATGACCTCGTGGAGGTGGTCCGTCGCGTCGAGGTAGGCGTCCTCGGCGGCAAGAAATTCCTCGTCCTTGAAGTAGTGGGTCGACTTCTTCTCCTCCGCCGTAGCCGTCTGCAGCAGCTGGACATGGAGGGCTTGCACCTTTTCCCAGAGACCCTCCAAATTCGTCAGTCTCCCCTTCGTCTTAGGGAGAGTGACCTGAGCCTTGGGAAGCTTTTTGAAGTTAATCAGCGACCGTCGTAGCTGGTCAATCGCATTGCCTTGAGCAATGAGTAGATTTTCGAGATCCGAAGACATGTTGAGCAGATGTCTGGATCGTGTAGAAATCTTTCAGACACTTGCGTGTCAATCTTCTTGTCGAGCGAAGACGCTCGTGTGCGACTCCGCGGCGAGTAGCAGGGCGATACTCGCGGGAGGCAGGGACGTCTGGCACGTCTCGGTGCGACTCCGCGGCGAGTAGCAGGGCGATACTCGCGGGAGGCAAGGACGTCTGGCACGTCTCGGTGTGCGACTCCGCGGCGAGTAGCAGGGCGATACTCGCGGGAGGCAGGGACGTCTGGCACGTCTCGGTGCGACTCCGCGGCGAGTAGCAGGGCGATACTCGCGGGAGGCAAGGACGTCTGGCACGTCTCGGTGTGCGACTCCGCGGCGAGTAGCAGGTACTCGCGGGAGGCAGGGACGTCTGGCACGTCTCGGTGTGCGACTCCGCGGCGAGTAGCAGGTACTCGCGGGAGGCAGGGACGTATAGCACGTCGCAAAGCAGGGCGCCGTCGGGCGGCGGATGCGTATCGCAAGGAGCACGATACGTTTGCTGGAGGTCCCGCAGGAGCCTCCGAAGCACTTCACAAAATCACAAGGCACCTATCTTTAGGAGAGCGGGTGTGGTGCGCTCAATGTTCGGAGTGAGCCACGGAGTCGAGAACGCGTAGGCGGCGAACTCCGTTTTCGAGCGAGTCGAGCGGGCGCGCCGATTCGTCAATCTCGGCGTAGCACAACGCGAGCACTTTTGAGGCGGTCGAACTGTCTATGCCGGTCTTTTATGTCGATCCGGCTCGAAGGACCATTAAATGTCAGTGGACCGCTCGACGTTTTCGCGGTGCGCGCCGTGGAAAGTACAAAAATGAGTACACGAAATAACAGTCAGTCCTTTTTATTAAAGTGGGTTACACTGGACTTCGCACTCGCGATTTCGCACTCGCTACATTCCTCCGTTTTCTCGACGTCGATCATGTATCGCGTGCGAGTTATGATGGCTCACTGCCGTCCCGGACGGAGCAGGCGAGGGATCGCGGCCGGAGCTTCGCGTCGAGGAATTCGGTGACGTGAGAAACGCTCGTTGGCTCCAAATCGTCTATTGGTCGCGGTGCTTGCGATCACGCGAGAAACACCTGTGCCGTTTGCTCGAAAACACACAAAAAAAGGGGGGGAGGAAACCGTCGCGATTTGGAGCCTTTCAAGCGTTCTCGAATAATGCTTGCTGTCTCGTCGAAGTTCGAGAATTTTCAGCTCGCATTTATCCAATTCTCAACAATCTAACATAGTGTTTAAAATATATGATTTCACAAAGAACAAGCATGACACAAACATGGTTCAATATTATTTATCAAAGTTATCGAGGCCAAGAATAGTTCAAGAATATAACGTCTTTACAGGTATATGAAGTAAAAATCGTCATAATGTCGATTTTAATTGTGCGTGTATTGCCATTATTAGGGATTTTAGTCACTTGTAAAAATTTTAATCGGAAAAATCCGTATCGGGTGACAGATAAATTAGTTAATTATATAAAACCAGAGCACTATGATGTCGAGTTAGGTCTCAGTAGACTCGATAGAGGTTTCTACACTGGCACATGTTCTATTCGTATCAGACTTGATCTCCCAAGTAGGATTATAACTTTCCACGCGCAACATCCAATGAGAATAGATTCTTTACGTTTGGAGATGTGGTTCGATGATTCATCATCCTTTAAATATATACTGACGTACTGGGAACAAAACAACAGAACTAATACTGTGTCTACCTGGTACAATAATTTTTTACAAAAGGGGATTTACAAAATAACAGTAGCTTTTACTAACAGCTTAGAAAATGTCGAAGAATATAAAGAAGGAAGCAAAATGTAAGTGAATTTTAATATACCAAGTTATAAAGAAAAGTGTCTAAGAGCTTTCTGTTTTACAAAATACTAGGATAATTATTTTTTATAAATATATATATTTATATTTGTTATTATTCTATATTATATTTGCATGATTGCCATGGACATATGAAAAGAGTTTAAAGTTACATATTTTGTAAAATTTAACGATATAATATTTTAACGCATTTAAATGCAAGTAAACATTGATTTTTTAATCTAAATATAACTATAATACAATGTCAGTGTCATCAATGTTATGTAGCTATTGTTTTTATTGTATGTTATGAATGGAGTACTTATTAGGATTGTGTGGAGACAGGAAAAAACTTTAGGTATTCGATGATGAGTTCAATATGTCCTCTACAAGCGGAACGCGATCGACCGTCTTCGTTAAAATTCCGGAAGCGAGAGAGGCGTGCCGCTCACGTTCTGCCGATTCTATGGGCGGTATTCATAGTTGGATCTTATTTCTAAGATCGTCTTAATAGTCCAGGAAAATTAGACGAAAAAATGACCAATCTGCAGAATAATTCGCACCCAGCTGAATTTTTGCATGGACCTTTATTTCGTCGTTATAAACAATATGTGAAAAGTCCTCATCGATGTAACCCCTGCTAAAAATTTTATAAAGGGTCAAAGGTCGAAAAAAACAGTTTTTCGCAAATATATCTATGCATTAGTCCTACGGCAAAAATAGATATTACAAAATTTGTAGCTTATAAAATTCTTTAGTGGGTCAAACCCTCTGTAAAATTTTTAGCAGGGGTCACATTAATGGGGACTTTTCACATATTGTTTATAACGACGAAATAAAGGTCTATGCAAAAATTCAGCTAGGTGCGAATTTTTTCGCAGATAAATCCTAATTTTCCTGGGCTATATAAGTCTGGTCA
>NW_027249903.1:0-61587 GCF_030848795.1 Temnothorax nylanderi
AAATTTTACAAGAATACTTTTTTGTTGGCCTCGACGAGACAAAGAGAATGTCGCTTTGGGAAACGACCCCGTATCTCGCGCCGTTTCCGAGATAAATGCAACTTTTTAACCGTTAGAGATAGAGAAATTTTACAAGAATACTTTTTTGTTGGCCTCGACGAGACAAAGAGAATGTCGCTTGGAACGACCCCGTATCTCGCGCCGTTTCCGAGATAAATGCAACTTTTTAACCGTTAGAGATAGAGAAATTTTACAAGAATACTTTTTTGTTGCCTCGACGAGACAAAGAGAATGTCGTTTGGAACGACCCCGTATCTCGCGCCGTTTCCGAGATAAATGCAACTCTTTAACCGTTAGAGATAGAGAAATTTTACAAGAATACTTTTTTGTTGGCCTCGACGAGACAAAGAGAATGTCGTTTGGGAACGACCCCGTATCTCGCGCCGTTTCCGAGATAAATGCAACTTTTTAACCGTTAGAGATAGAGAAATTTTACAAGAATACTTTTTTGTTGGCCTCGACGAGACAAAGAGAATGTCGCTTGGAAACGACCCCGTATCTCGCGCCGTTTCCGAGATAAATGCAACTTTTTAACCGTTAGAGATAGAGAAATTTTACAAGAATACTTTTTTGTTGGCCTCGACGAGACAAAGAGAATGTCGTTTGGGAACGACCCCGTATCTCGCGCCGTTTCCGAGATAAATGCAACTTTTTAACCGTTAGAGATAGAGAAATTTTACAAGAATACTTTTTTGTTGGCCTCGACGAGACAAAGAGAATGTCGCTTGGGAACGACCCCGTATCTCGCGCCGTTTCCGAGATAAATGCAACTCTTTAACCGTTAGAGATAGAGAAATTTTACAAGAATACTTTTTTGTTGGCCTCGACGAGACAAAGAGAATGACGCTTGGAAACGACCCCGTATCTCGCGCCGTTTCCGAGATAAATGCAACTTTTTAACCGTTAGAGATAGAGAAATTTTACAAGAATACTTTTTTGTTGGCCTCGACGAGACAAAGAGAATGTCGCTTGGAAACGACCCCGTATCTCGCGCCGTTTCCGAGATAAATGCAACTCTTTAACCGTTAGAGATAGAGAAATTTTACAAGAATACTTTTTTGTTGGCCTCGACGAGACAAAGAGAATGACGCTTGGAAACGACCCCGTATCTCGCGCCGTTTCCGAGATAAATGCAACTTTTTAACCGTTAGAGATAGAGAAATTTTACAAGAATACTTTTTTGTTGGCCTCGACGAGACAAAGAGAATGTCGCTTGGGAACGACCCCGTATCTCGCGCCGTTTCCGAGATAAATGCAACTCTTTAACCGTTAGAGATAGAGAAATTTTACAAGAATACTTTTTTGTTGGCCTCGACGAGACAAAGAGAATGTCGTTTGGGAACGACCCCGTATCTCGCGCCGTTTCCGAGATAAATGCAACTTTTTAACCGTTAGAGATAGAGAAATTTTACAAGAATACTTTTTTGTTGGCCTCGACGAGACAAAGAGAATGTCGCTTGGAAACGACCCCGTATCTCGCGCCGTTTCCGAGATAAATGCAACTTTTTAACCGTTAGAGATAGAGAAATTTTACAAGAATACTTTTTTGTTGGCCTCGACGAGACAAAGAGAATGTCGCTTTGGAACGACCCCGTATCTCGCGCCGTTTCCGAGATAAATGCAACTTTTTAACCGTTAGAGATAGAGAAATTTTACAAGAATACTTTTTTGTTGGCCTCGACGAGACAAAGAGAATGTCGCTTGGAAACGACCCCGTATCTCGCGCCGTTTCCGAGATAAATGCAACTTTTTAACCGTTAGAGATAGAGAAATTTTACAAGAATACTTTTTTGTTGGCCTCGACGAGACAAAGAGAATGTCGCTTGGAAACGACCCCGTATCTCGCGCCGTTTCCGAGATAAATGCAACTTTTTAACCGTTAGAGATAGAGAAATTTTACAAGAATACTTTTTTGTTGGCCTCGACGAGACAAAGAGAATGTCGTTTGGGAACGACCCCGTATCTCGCGCCGTTTCCGAGATAAATGCAACTTTTTAACCGTTAGAGATAGAGAAATTTTACAAGAATACTTTTTTGTTGGCCTCGACGAGACAAAGAGAATGTCGCTTGGGAACGACCCCGTATCTCGCGCCGTTTCCGAGATAAATGCAACTCTTTTAACCGTTAGAGATAGAGAAATTTTACAAGAATACTTTTTTGTTGGCCTCGACGAGACAAAGAGAATGTCGTTGGGAACGACCCCGTATCTCGCGCCGTTTCCGAGATAAATGCAACTCTTTAACCGTTAGAGATAGAGAAATTTTACAAGAATACTTTTTTGTTGGCCTCGACGAGACAAAGAGAATGTCGCTTGGAAACGACCCCGTATCTCGCGCCGTTTCCGAGATAAATGCAACTTTTTAACCGTTAGAGATAGAGAAATTTTACAAGAATACTTTTTTGTTGGCCTCGACGAGACAAAGAGAATGTCGCTTGGGAAACGACCCCGTATCTCGCGCCGTTTCCGAGATAAATGCAACTCTTTAACCGTTAGAGATAGAGAAATTTTACAAGAATACTTTTTTGTTGGCCTCGACGAGACAAAGAGAATGTCGCTTGGAAACGACCCCGTATCTCGCGCCGTTTCCGAGATAAATGCAACTTTTTAACCGTTAGAGATAGAGAAATTTTACAAGAATACTTTTTTGTTGGCCTCGACGAGACAAAGAGAATGTCGTTTGGGAACGACCCCGTATCTCGCGCCGTTTCCGAGATAAATGCAACTTTTAACCGTTAGAGATAGAGAAATTTTACAAGAATACTTTTTTGTTGGCCTCGACGAGACAAAGAGAATGTCGCTTGGAACGACCCCGTATCTCGCGCCGTTTCCGAGATAAATGCAACTTTTTAACCGTTAGAGATAGAGAAATTTTACAAGAATACTTTTTTGTTGGCCTCGACGAGACAAAGAGAATGTCGCTTGGAAACGACCCCGTATCTCGCGCCGTTTCCGAGATAAATGCAACTTTTTAACCGTTAGAGATAGAGAAATTTTACAAGAATACTTTTTTGTTGGCCTCGACGAGACAAAGAGAATGTCGCTTGGAAACGACCCCGTATCTCGCGCCGTTTCCGAGATAAATGCAACTTTTTAACCGTTAGAGATAGAGAAATTTTACAAGAATACTTTTTTGTTGGCCTCGACGAGACAAAGAGAATGTCGCTTGGAAACGACCCCGTATCTCGCGCCGTTTCCGAGATAAATGCAACTCTTTAACCGTTAGAGATAGAGAAATTTTACAAGAATACTTTTTTGTTGGCCTCGACGAGACAAAGAGAATGTCGTTTGGGAACGACCCCGTATCTCGCGCCGTTTCCGAGATAAATGCAACTTTTTAACCGTTAGAGATAGAGAAATTTTACAAGAATACTTTTTTGTTGGCCTCGACGAGACAAAGAGAATGTCGCTTGGAAACGACCCCGTATCTCGCGCCGTTTCCGAGATAAATGCAACTTTTTAACCGTTAGAGATAGAGAAATTTTACAAGAATACTTTTTTGTTGGCCTCGACGAGACAAAGAGAATGTCGCTTGGAACGACCCCGTATCTCGCGCCGTTTCCGAGATAAATGCAACTTTTTAACCGTTAGAGATAGAGAAATTTTACAAGAATACTTTTTTGTTGGCCTCGACGAGACAAAGAGAATGTCGTTTGGGAACGACCCCGTATCTCGCGCCGTTTCCGAGATAAATGCAACTTTTAACCGTTAGAGATAGAGAAATTTTACAAGAATACTTTTTTGTTGGCCTCGACGAGACAAAGAGAATGACGCTTGGAAACGACCCCGTATCTCGCGCCGTTTCCGAGATAAATGCAACTTTTTAACCGTTAGAGATAGAGAAATTTTACAAGAATACTTTTTTGTTGGCCTCGACGAGACAAAGAGAATGTCGTTTGGAACGACCCCGTATCTCGCGCCGTTTCCGAGATAAATGCAACTTTTTAACCGTTAGAGATAGAGAAATTTTACAAGAATACTTTTTTGTTGGCCTCGACGAGACAAAGAGAATGTCGCTTGGGAACGACCCCGTATCTCGCGCCGTTTCCGAGATAAATGCAACTTTTTAACCGTTAGAGATAGAGAAATTTTACAAGAATACTTTTTTGTTGGCCTCGACGAGACAAAGAGAATGTCGCTTGGAACGACCCCGTATCTCGCGCCGTTTCCGAGATAAATGCAACTTTTTAACCGTTAGAGATAGAGAAATTTTACAAGAATACTTTTTTGTTGGCCTCGACGAGACAAAGAGAATGTCGCTTGGAAACGACCCCGTATCTCGCGCCGTTTCCGAGATAAATGCAACTTTTTAACCGTTAGAGATAGAGAAATTTTACAAGAATACTTTTTTGTTGGCCTCGACGAGACAAAGAGAATGTCGCTTGGAACGACCCCGTATCTCGCGCCGTTTCCGAGATAAATGCAACCTTTAACCGTTAGAGATAGAGAAATTTTACAAGAATACTTTTTTGTTGGCCTCGACGAGACAAAGAGAATGTCGCTTTGGAACGACCCCGTATCTCGCGCCGTTTCCGAGATAAATGCAACTTTTAACCGTTAGAGATAGAGAAATTTTACAAGAATACTTTTTTGTTGGCCTCGACGAGACAAAGAGAATGTCGTTTGGGAACGACCCCGTATCTCGCGCCGTTTCCGAGATAAATGCAACTTTTTAACCGTTAGAGATAGAGAAATTTTACAAGAATACTTTTTTGTTGGCCTCGACGAGACAAAGAGAATGTCGCTTGGAAACGACCCCGTATCTCGCGCCGTTTCCGAGATAAATGCAACTTTTTAACCGTTAGAGATAGAGAAATTTTACAAGAATACTTTTTTGTTGGCCTCGACGAGACAAAGAGAATGGCCGCTTGGAACGACCCCGTATCTCGCGCCGTTTCCGAGATAAATGCAACTTTTTAACCGTTAGAGATAGAGAAATTTTACAAGAATACTTTTTTGTTGGCCTCGACGAGACAAAGAGAATGTCGCTTGGAACGACCCCGTATCTCGCGCCGTTTCCGAGATAAATGCAACTTTTTAACCGTTAGAGATAGAGAAATTTTACAAGAATACTTTTTTGTTGGCCTCGACGAGACAAAGAGAATGTCGTTTGGGAACGACCCCGTATCTCGCGCCGTTTCCGAGATAAATGCAACTTTTTAACCGTTAGAGATAGAGAAATTTTACAAGAATACTTTTTTGTTGGCCTCGACGAGACAAAGAGAATGACGCTTGGAAACGACCCCGTATCTCGCGCCGTTTCCGAGATAAATGCAACTTTTTAACCGTTCGAGATAGAGAAATTTTACAAGAATACTTTTTTGTTGGCCTCGACGAGACAAAGAGAATGTCGTTTGGGAACGACCCCGTATCTCGCGCCGTTTCCGAGATAAATGCAACTTTTTAACCGTTAGAGATAGAGAAATTTTACAAGAATACTTTTTTGTTGGCCTCGACGAGACAAAGAGAATGTCGCTTGGAAACGACCCCGTATCTCGCGCCGTTTCCGAGATAAATGCAACTTTTTAACCGTTAGAGATAGAGAAATTTTACAAGAATACTTTTTTGTTGGCCTCGACGAGACAAAGAGAATGTCGTTTGGGAACGACCCCGTATCTCGCGCCGTTTCCGAGATAAATGCAACTTTTAACCGTTAGAGATAGAGAAATTTTACAAGAATACTTTTTTGTTGGCCTCGACGAGACAAAGAGAATGTCGCTTGGAAACGACCCCGTATCTCGCGCCGTTTCCGAGATAAATGCAACTTTTTAACCGTTAGAGATAGAGAAATTTTACAAGAATACTTTTTTGTTGGCCTCGACGAGACAAAGAGAATGTCGCTTGGAACGACCCCGTATCTCGCGCCGTTTCCGAGATAAATGCAACTTTTAACCGTTAGAGATAGAGAAATTTTACAAGAATACTTTTTTGTTGGCCTCGACGAGACAAAGAGAATGTCGCTTGGAACGACCCCGTATCTCGCGCCGTTTCCGAGATAAATGCAACTCTTTAACCGTTAGAGATAGAGAAATTTTACAAGAATACTTTTTTGTTGGCCTCGACGAGACAAAGAGAATGTCGTTTGGGAACGACCCCGTATCTCGCGCCGTTTCCGAGATAAATGCAACTTTTTAACCGTTAGAGATAGAGAAATTTTACAAGAATACTTTTTTGTTGGCCTCGACGAGACAAAGAGAATGTCGCTTGGAAACGACCCCGTATCTCGCGCCGTTTCCGAGATAAATGCAACTTTTTAACCGTTAGAGATAGAGAAATTTTACAAGAATACTTTTTTGTTGGCCTCGACGAGACAAAGAGAATGTCGCTTGGAAACGACCCCGTATCTCGCGCCGTTTCCGAGATAAATGCAACTTTTTAACCGTTAGAGATAGAGAAATTTTACAAGAATACTTTTTTGTTGGCCTCGACGAGACAAAGAGAATGTCGCTTGGAAACGACCCCGTATCTCGCGCCGTTTCCGAGATAAATGCAACTTTTAACCGTTAGAGATAGAGAAATTTTACAAGAATACTTTTTTGTTGGCCTCGACGAGACAAAGAGAATGTCGCTTGGAAACGACCCCGTATCTCGCGCCGTTTCCGAGATAAATGCAACTTTTAACCGTTAGAGATAGAGAAATTTTACAAGAATACTTTTTTGTTGGCCTCGACGAGACAAAGAGAATGTCGCTTGGAAACGACCCCGTATCTCGCGCCGTTTCCGAGATAAATGCAACTTTTTAACCGTTAGAGATAGAGAAATTTTACAAGAATACTTTTTTGTTGGCCTCGACGAGACAAAGAGAATGTCGTTTGGGAACGACCCCGTATCTCGCGCCGTTTCCGAGATAAATGCAACTTTTAACCGTTAGAGATAGAGAAATTTTACAAGAATACTTTTTTGTTGGCCTCGACGAGACAAAGAGAATGACGCTTGGAAACGACCCCGTATCTCGCGCCGTTTCCGAGATAAATGCAACTTTTTAACCGTTAGAGATAGAGAAATTTTACAAGAATACTTTTTTGTTGGCCTCGACGAGACAAAGAGAATGTCGCTTGGGAACGACCCCGTATCTCGCGCCGTTTCCGAGATAAATGCAACTTTTTAACCGTTAGAGATAGAGAAATTTTACAAGAATACTTTTTTGTTGGCCTCGACGAGACAAAGAGAATGTCGTTTGGGAACGACCCCGTATCTCGCGCCGTTTCCGAGATAAATGCAACTTTTTAACCGTTAGAGATAGAGAAATTTTACAAGAATACTTTTTTGTTGGCCTCGACGAGACAAAGAGAATGACGCTTGGGAACGACCCCGTATCTCGCGCCGTTTCCGAGATAAATGCAACTTTTTAACCGTTAGAGATAGAGAAATTTTACAAGAATACTTTTTTGTTGGCCTCGACGAGACAAAGAGAATGTCGCTTGGAAACGACCCCGTATCTCGCGCCGTTTCCGAGATAAATGCAACTTTTTAACCGTTAGAGATAGAGAAATTTTACAAGAATACTTTTTTGTTGGCCTCGACGAGACAAAGAGAATGTCGCTTGGGAACGACCCCGTATCTCGCGCCGTTTCCGAGATAAATGCAACTTTTTAACCGTTAGAGATAGAGAAATTTTACAAGAATACTTTTTTGTTGGCCTCGACGAGACAAAGAGAATGTCGCTTGGAAACGACCCCGTATCTCGCGCCGTTTCCGAGATAAATGCAACTCTTTAACCGTTAGAGATAGAGAAATTTTACAAGAATACTTTTTTGTTGGCCTCGACGAGACAAAGAGAATGTCGCTTGGGAACGACCCCGTATCTCGCGCCGTTTCCGAGATAAATGCAACTTTTTAACCGTTAGAGATAGAGAAATTTTACAAGAATACTTTTTTGTTGGCCTCGACGAGACAAAGAGAATGTCGCTTGGAAACGACCCCGTATCTCGCGCCGTTTCCGAGATAAATGCAACTCTTTAACCGTTAGAGATAGAGAAATTTTACAAGAATACTTTTTTGTTGGCCTCGACGAGACAAAGAGAATGTCGTTTGGGAACGACCCCGTATCTCGCGCCGTTTCCGAGATAAATGCAACTTTTTAACCGTTAGAGATAGAGAAATTTTACAAGAATACTTTTTTGTTGGCCTCGACGAGACAAAGAGAATGTCGCTTGGAAACGACCCCGTATCTCGCGCCGTTTCCGAGATAAATGCAACTTTTTAACCGTTAGAGATAGAGAAATTTTACAAGAATACTTTTTTGTTGGCCTCGACGAGACAAAGAGAATGTCGTTTGGGAACGACCCCGTATCTCGCGCCGTTTCCGAGATAAATGCAACTTTTTAACCGTTAGAGATAGAGAAATTTTACAAGAATACTTTTTTGTTGGCCTCGACGAGACAAAGAGAATGTCGCTTGGGAAACGACCCCGTATCTCGCGCCGTTTCCGAGATAAATGCAACTCTTTAACCGTTAGAGATAGAGAAATTTTACAAGAATACTTTTTTGTTGGCCTCGACGAGACAAAGAGAATGTCGCTTGGAAACGACCCCGTATCTCGCGCCGTTTCCGAGATAAATGCAACTTTTAACCGTTAGAGATAGAGAAATTTTACAAGAATACTTTTTTGTTGGCCTCGACGAGACAAAGAGAATGTCGCTTGGGAACGACCCCGTATCTCGCGCCGTTTCCGAGATAAATGCAACTTTTTAACCGTTAGAGATAGAGAAATTTTACAAGAATACTTTTTTGTTGGCCTCGACGAGACAAAGAGAATGTCGCTTTGGGAACGACCCCGTATCTCGCGCCGTTTCCGAGATAAATGCAACTTTTTAACCGTTAGAGATAGAGAAATTTTACAAGAATACTTTTTTGTTGGCCTCGACGAGACAAAGAGAATGTCGCTTGGAAACGACCCCGTATCTCGCGCCGTTTCCGAGATAAATGCAACTTTTAACCGTTAGAGATAGAGAAATTTTACAAGAATACTTTTTTGTTGGCCTCGACGAGACAAAGAGAATGTCGCTTGGAACGACCCCGTATCTCGCGCCGTTTCCGAGATAAATGCAACTTTTTAACCGTTAGAGATAGAGAAATTTTACAAGAATACTTTTTTGTTGGCCTCGACGAGACAAAGAGAATGTCGCTTGGAAACGACCCCGTATCTCGCGCCGTTTCCGAGATAAATGCAACTTTTTAACCGTTAGAGATAGAGAAATTTTACAAGAATACTTTTTTGTTGGCCTCGACGAGACAAAGAGAATGTCGTTTGGGAACGACCCCGTATCTCGCGCCGTTTCCGAGATAAATGCAACTTTTTAACCGTTAGAGATAGAGAAATTTTACAAGAATACTTTTTTGTTGGCCTCGACGAGACAAAGAGAATGCCGCTTGGAACGACCCCGTATCTCGCGCCGTTTCCGAGATAAATGCAACTCTTTAACCGTTAGAGATAGAGAAATTTTACAAGAATACTTTTTTGTTGGCCTCGACGAGACAAAGAGAATGACGCTTGGAAACGACCCCGTATCTCGCGCCGTTTCCGAGATAAATGCAACTTTTTAACCGTTAGAGATAGAGAAATTTTACAAGAATACTTTTTTGTTGGCCTCGACGAGACAAAGAGAATGTCGTTTGGGAACGACCCCGTATCTCGCGCCGTTTCCGAGATAAATGCAACTTTTTAACCGTTAGAGATAGAGAAATTTTACAAGAATACTTTTTTGTTGGCCTCGACGAGACAAAGAGAATGTCGCTTGGAAACGACCCCGTATCTCGCGCCGTTTCCGAGATAAATGCAACTTTTTAACCGTTAGAGATAGAGAAATTTTACAAGAATACTTTTTTGTTGGCCTCGACGAGACAAAGAGAATGTCGCTTGGAAACGACCCCGTATCTCGCGCCGTTTCCAAGATAAATGCAACTTTTTAACCGTTAGAGATAGAGAAATTTTACAAGAATACTTTTTTGTTGGCCTCGACGAGACAAAGAGAATGTCGCTTGGAAACGACCCCGTATCTCGCGCCGTTTCCGAGATAAATGCAACTTTTTAACCGTTAGAGATAGAGAAATTTTACAAGAATACTTTTTTGTTGGCCTCGACGAGACAAAGAGAATGTCGCTTGGAAACGACCCCGTATCTCGCGCCGTTTCCGAGATAAATGCAACTCTTTAACCGTTAGAGATAGAGAAATTTTACAAGAATACTTTTTTGTTGGTCTCGACGATACAAAGAAAATGTCGTTTGGGAACGACCCCGTATCTCGCGCCGTTTCCGAGATAAATGCAACTTTTTAACCGTTAGAGATAGAGAAATTTTACAAGAATACTTTTTTGTTGGCCTCGACGAGACAACGAGAATGTCGTTTGGGAACGACCCCGTATCTCGCGCCGTTTCCGAGATAAATGCAACTCTTTAACCGTTAGAGATAGAGAAATTTTACAAGAATACTTTTTTGTTGGTTTTGACGAGACAGAGAGAATGCCAATACGGGGTCGTGTCACGTCTCACGGTACACCACCGGTAGACTTCCGCTGCATAAAATTTTTCTTCTTCACCGTTTGTGTTACACAGCACCTGAAAACAATAATAAATATAATATCACTTTTTGACCAAATTGTCACATCACCTAGCAGCTGACACATAACGTACGCGTTCATAAAACAGCTAGTGACCGCCTTGTCACCTCTCCAAGCTTAAGCCCCATTTCCATAAATCACACTACAAATTTTTGGACAATTGGTTAAAATTCCCCAGAATTGATAATGTTAATTAGAAATTGCTATTCATTGCTTATACAAGCATTATAAGGTCCTTTATGCAATATAAATTCAGTTTGACTCGTGGATCTAACGGAAATAAACGTATGTTCCATATGGATAAATTAATAAAATCAAAATAAAAAATAAATCAATTGATCAGAGGGTAAACCAACTATAAGAGCATAACCTTTTGTGTTTAAAGAACATTATCACGCCAAAATAATAATTACTTTATTAGAGTTTTTCAAACATGATTATTATAAATAATTAAAATATGTTATTAACAGACCTAACTAATATGACTATCGGAACCGTCATGAAAGGTCAAATAACTTTTCTTTATAAATTATTCTTATATCTCAAAATAAACTAATTAACAATTAATTTATCATAAAATTAATATTAAAAATAATCAATAAAACCACTACAGACACTTAGCAGAGCATGTCAAACAACCCTACAAAAAAACCCCACTCCATACCTCTTCTCAATTTCGAGATATAATTAAAACACACAGAAATCCACAAAACAAAAATTTTAAACACCCTAAAATAAAGTCCTTAATTACCTGAATACAACAAAAGAAACCCCATCTCTCTACCTCTTACCGTTTTCGAGTTATAGATTATTAACCCTTAAATGCCACACCTCTCAAGAATCTCGTAAATGACACATGGGGTCTAAAAGACCCCAGCATGAAAAATGTCTCCTTACTTATTGATTTTTTGATATTTAGTTATGAAAATTATTTTCAATGTTGTTCAAGGCTTAGAAAAGAGAATAAAATGCTTATATTGTTAAAATTTGAATTTCAACATAGTATAAAAAATTAAGATCGCCAACAGTTAAAATATTGGCTCCAAAATAAAAAAAATAATAAATAATAAATAAATAAATATGAGCTCCATTTTTGGAGGGAACATTTGAAAATATATCATTCTAAAGGGTCTGGGGTCCGCTGAACCCCGGGTGGCATTTAAGGGTTAAAGTTTTATGTCCGCCATTTTGAACTTCTTACCATTTAAACTTAGGAAGACCAAATCATTTTTACATTAATATTCTTGATCTTTTATACATTTTGGCTGACAAATTTAATTTTGAAACAAAAATTTTGACACCCAATTATTATGCAAAAACTGGAATCCTCCATGTCCCGCCCAGCCGCGACGCTCCCGCCGAGGCGGATGGCAGGCCTTTAAATAGGCTTACTGCACTCACAGCTGGAAGGAGAAGGAGAGGGGAGGAGGACTCGCCTGAGCTAGTCCCCATCCCTCACATTCGTTACCAACCGTGATGTTCGCAGTGATCACGGCTGGGCGAGAGGATCCGCCGCCCCAGGAGGATTTCCCTCTCCGCGGCGAATACGTCCGTGACACTCTAATTGCCACCGGACGCTGGATTCGGCGCAGAAGCGTTTTCAGACGTCCGGAGGCCTCCACCGCTGGGGCCCAAACGGGGGCCCCATAAAGCGTCACGGCGTGCACCGTCGCGGCGTACAGTCGGCGAGCACGGTTGCTCGCCCCTTCCAGGTTTGTCATTAGCCTCGAAAGGCTATTTGCTACGCCTTGTGTCCTGGGAGCTAGGCGAGCGAAATGCTCGCCAAAGCTCCAGGTCCCATCCAACCAGAGGCCCAATACTTTGAGATAGGCCTTCACGGAGACTCGGGTTCCCTCCACGAAGATGTGGGCCTTTGGTGGCTTCCCCATCTGGCGGCCATAGAAATAGGCCGCCTGGGGTTTTTTGCGGCGCCACCTTCAGACCCACCCACTCCATGGCAGCCACCACGCTGGTTACTGCGCAGTTGGCCTTATTCCTGGCCTCCTCCCAGTCGCCGCCCTCTACCCCCAAGAAATAGTCATCCGCAAAAGCGGTCCAACGCAAGACGGCATCATAGCCTAGGTTCCACAGGAGCGGGCCCAAAACGGACCCCTGTGGAACCCCCCGCACGACTAGCTTCACCCTCACATTTCCGTCTCGGTCTGTATAGACCAATCTCCTGTCTCGGAGGTAGTCGTATAGATAAGGGGGCACACGATGGTAATCAAGCGCCGCCCTTATCACCCATCAGGGCAGGGTGTTGAACGCGTTCGCTATATCGAAAGACACGCCGAGTAACACCCTGCCCGCCTCTGCCGCGGCTTCCGCGAGGGCACGGATGCGCATAATGGCGTCAACCGTGTGTTATGTCCGTCGTCCGGGCACAGGAAGTTCTTCTTTCCACGGAAAAGGGAAAATTATTATACACGGCACTTTAAATAAATAATACTTCAATTAAATCTGTTTGGAATTATATTGTACAAGAAATGTCAGTAACTGCCCGACTCCGATTGCCCTCTCGTCTACTTCTCTCGCTTCCTTTTGTAGTCTCGTTCGTCTTTTGTTATCGCTGAGTTGCTCGATTGGATGTAGGCCGATCGCGCAACTCATAATCTTGCTGACTCGGATTTACGTAACTTTTTCGGGCTTTCACGGTTGCGTTTCCTATTGTTATTCTCGGTCTTACAATCTCGGTCTTTCTTAATATTATCTTATTTATTAATACATTGATTAGGGCCGCAACACGTGGATCTGCCCTCGCGGAAGCCGTATTGGTCCGGACTGAGGTCCGGACTATTCCGGGACAGATGCCGGACGAGGCGCTCAGCGATTATTCGCTCGAAGAGCTTCCCCGCCTCGTCCAGCAGACAGATATGTCTACACGCCGAGGGTGAGTCGGCGGGTTTTCCTGCTTTCGGGAGAAGGACCAATCGCGACACCTTCCAGGCGCGGGGGAATCGGCCTTCTCTCACGCACCTGGAAAATAGCACCTCGAGATGTTCGGCCAATTCCCCCGGGACCAAGGACCATGCCTTGCCTGGGACTCCGTCTGGACCCGGAGCCTTTTCTGCCTTGAGTTTTCTTGCAGCTCGGACCATCTCATCCATGGTTACCCCGAGTTCCTCGTCCCACTCCACATTAGGTGGAGCGGGACCGCCGGTGGCCCTCTCCCCCGGATCATCGGGGAAGACGGTATCCACCACCCTCTCTAAGAACTCGGGGTCCATGGCCTCCGTCGTGGGGGGCGCCCAAGCCCTGAGCTTATTCAGGATTATTTTGTTAGGGCGCCCCCACGGGTCCTCGTCCAGGTCCATCAGGAGCTCTTGCCAGGCTCGGTCCTTGGCCTTCTTAATCGCCAGGGAGAGGGCCCGCTTGGCGGAGCGGTATTCCTCTCCCGCCTCCTCTAGGCAGTGTGGCCTCCGGCATGCTTGGGCCCTCAGCCACACCCGCCTAGCCCGGACCGAGGAGCGCCGTAGTTCAGCTATCTCCTCGGTCCACCAATACGCTTTGCGGAGTGGACTAGGCTTGACTCGGGGCATGCTCGCGTCGCACGCGTGCTTCATTATGTCCCCGAGTTGTTCATATGCCTCGTCTACGTCCGCCGCGTCCTCAATTTAGAGGACGTCGTCCATCCAAAGTGAGGTCTGGATCGCGGCGTCAAACATACCGCGATCCAGTTTCCTCAGGCTCCATCACGGGAACTTTAAGTCAAGCTCCCGGCGGCGGGCCACGACCTCCGGGGGGGGGGGGTGGCCGAGAGAGACATCTCGATATACAAATGGTCTGAGAGTGTCTCTAGTTCCTCGGCCACCCTCCACCCCGAGATGCGGCGCGCGGCTGGGGGGTTAGCCCACGTCAAATCGACGATGGATTCCCCTGTTGCCGCACGCAGGTCTGTACGGACCCCGCATTGATTATGCAGAGTCCCTGGCCCGCCGCCCATCTCTCGAGGATTCTCCCCCTGTCATTGGTGACCGGAGATCCCCACAATGCCGACTTTGCGTTAAAATCACCGGCCACCACCACTGGCCAAGAAAGAATCCTCGCTACACAGCTCTATATGGAGTCCAGAGCCGCCTCATAGAGGGTCACGTTCGAGTGGCCTGCACTTGGACACGGTACATTCGGACACCGTTCATTTGGACACAGTCATTTGGACACGATCAATTGGACACCGTTTATATGGACACGGTTCATTTGGACACCGTTCTTTTAGACACGGTGCATTTGGACACCGTTTATTTGGACACGGTGCATTTGGGCACCGTTCATTTGGACACTGTTCATTTGGACACCTGTTCATTTGGACACCGTTCATTTGGACACCGTTCATTTGGACACCGTTCATTTGGACACGGCGATTGGAAACCGTTCGTTTGGAAACGGGTCATTTGGACACGGTTCGTTTGGACACCGTTCATTTGGACACGGTTCATTTGGACACTGTAAGAAGTGCTCGCCGCTCACTTGGACACGAAAATGCGCGGCCTGTGCAGTTGGACACGAAAATGCGCGGCCTGTGCACTTGGACACGAGAATACGCGACCTGTGCACTTGGACACGAAAATGAGCGACCTGTGCACTTGGACACGAGAATGCGCGACCTGTTCACTTGGACACGAGAATTCGCGACCTGTTCACTTGGACACAAAAATGCGCGGCCTGTGCAGTTGGACACGAAAATACGCGACTTGTGCAGTTGGACACCGAAATGCGCGACCTGTGCAGATGGACACGAAAATGCGTGACTTGTGCAGTTGGACACCAAAATGCGCGACTTGTGCAGATGGACACGAAAATGCGCGACTTGTGCAGTTGGACACTGAAATGCGCGACTTGTGCAGTTGGACACCAAAATGCGCGACTTGTGCAGATGGACACGAAAATGCGCGACTTGTGCAGTTGGACACCGAAATGCGCGACCTGTGCAGATGGACACGAAAATGCGTGACTTGTGCAGTTGGACACCGAAATGGGCGACCTGTGCAGATGGACACAAAAATGCGCGACTTGTTCACTTGGACACGAGAATTCGCGACCTGTTCACTTAGACACAAAAATGAGCGGCCTGTGCAGTTGGACACGGGAATACGCGACCTGTTCACTTGGACACGAGAATTCGCGACCTGTTCACTTAGACACAAAAATTCGCGGCCTGTGCAGTTGGACACGAGAATACGCGACCTGTTCACTTGGACACGAGATTGCGCGACCTGTTCACTTGGACACGAAAATGCGCGACCTGTTCACTTGGACATGAAAATGCGCGACTTGTGCAGTTGGACACCGAAATGCGCGACCTGTGCAGATGAACACGAAAATGCGCGACTTGTGCAGTTGGACCGAAATGCACGACCTGTACAGATGGACACGAAAATGCGCGACTTGTTCACTTGGACACGAGAATTCGCGACCTGTTCACTTAGACACGAAAATGCGCGGCCTGTGCAGTTGGACACGAGAATACGCGACCTGTTCACTTGGACACGAGAATTCGCGACCTGTTCACTTAGACACAAAAATGCGCGGCCTGTGCAGTTGGACACGAGAATACGCGACCTGTTCACTTGGACACGAGATTGCGCGACCTGTTCACTTGGACACGAAAATGCGCGACCTGTTCACTTGGACATGAAAATGCGCGACTTGTGCAGTTGGACACCGAAATGCGCGACTTGTGCAGATGGACACGAAAATGCGCGACTTGTGCAGTTGGACACCGAAATGCGCGGCTTGTGCAGTTGGACACCGAAATGCGCGACCTGTGCAGATGGACACGAAAATGCTCGACTTGTGCAGTTGGATACCGAAATGCGCGACCTGTGCAGATGGACACGAAAATGCGCGACTTGTGCAGTTAAACACCAAAATGCGCGACCTGTGCAGATGGACACGAAAATGCGCGACTTGTGCAGTTGGACACCGAAATGCGCGACCTGTGCAGATGGACACCGAAATGTGCGACCTGTGCAGATGGACACGAAAATGCGCGACTTGTGCAGTTGGACACCGAAATGCGCAACCTGTGCAGATGGTCACGAAAATGCGCGGCCTGTGCAGTTGGACACCAAAATGGGCGACCTGTGCAAATGGACACGAAAATGCGTGACTTGTGCAGTTGGACACCAAAATGCGCGACTTGTGCAGATGGACACGAAAATGCGCGACTTGTGCAGTTGGACACGAAAATGCGCGACTTGTGCAGTTGGACACGAAAATGCACAACCTGTGCAGTTGGACACGAGAATACGCGACTTGTTCACTTGGACACGAGAATTCGCGACCTGTTCACTTAGACACGAAAATGCGCGGCCTGTGCAGTTGGACACGAGAATACGCGATCTGTTCACTTGGACACGAGATTGCGCGACGTGTTCACTTGGACACGAGATTGCGCGACCTGTTCACTTGGACACGAAAATGCGCGGCCTGTGCAGTTGGACACGAGAATACGCGACCTGTTCACTTGGACACGAGAATTCGCGACCTGTTCACTTAGACACGAAACTGCGCGACTTGTGCAGTTGGACACCAAAATGCGCGACTTGTGCAGATGGACACGAAAATATGCGGCTTGTGCAGTTGGACACCGAAATGCGCGACCTGTGCAGATGAACACGAAAATGCGCGACTTGTGCAGTTGGACCGAAATGCACGACCTGTGCAGATGGACACGAAAATGCGCGACTTGTTCACTTGGACACGAGAATTCGCGACCTGTTCACATGGACACGAAAATGCGCGACTTGTGCAGTTGGACACCGAAATGCGCGACTTGTGCAGTTGGACACGAAAATGCGCGACCTGTTCACTTGGACACGAGAATGCGCGACCTGTTCACTTAGACACAAAAATGCGCGACTTGTGCAGTTGGACACCGAAATGGGCGACCTGTGCAGATGGACACGAAATTGCGTGACTTGTGCAGTTGGACACCAAAATGCGCGACTTGTGCAGATGGACACCAAAATGCGCGACCTGTGCAGATGGACACGAAAATGCGCGACTTGTGCAGTTGGACACCGAAATGCGCGACCTGTGCAGATGGACACGAAAATGCGCGACTTGTGCAGTTGGACACCAAAATGCGCGACTTGTGCAGATGGACACGAAAATGCGCGACTTGTTCACTTGGACACGAGAATTCGCGACCTGTTCACTTGGACACGAGATTACGCGACCTGTTCACTTGGACACGAAAATGCGCGACCTGTTCACTTGGACATGAAAATGCGCGACTTGTGCAGTTGGACACAGAAATGCGCGACCTGTGCAGATGGACACGAAAATGCGCGACTTGTGCAGTTGGACCGAAATGCGCGACCTGTGCAGATGGACACGAAAATGCGCGACTTGTGCAGTTGGACACCGAAATGCGCGACCTGTGCAGATGGACACGAAAATGCGCGACTTGTGCAGTTGGACACCAAAATGCGCGACTTGTGCAGATGGACACGAAAATGCACGACTTGTTCACTTGGACACGAAAATTCGCGACCTGTTCACTTGGACACGAGATTACGCGACCTGTTCACTTGGACACGAAAATGCGCGACCTGTTCACTTGGACATGAAAATGCGCGACTTGTGCAGTTGGACACAGAAATGCGCGACCTGTGCAGATGGACACGAAAATGCGCGACTTGTGCAGTTGGACCGAAATGCGCGACCTGTGCAGATGGACACAAAAATGCGTGACTTGTGCATTTGGACACCGAAATGCGCGACTTGTGCTGATGGACACGAAAATGCGCGACTTGTGCAGTTGGACACCAAAATGCGCGACTTGTGCAGATGGACACGAAAATGCGCGGCTTGTGCAGTTGGACACCGAAATGCGCGACCTGTGCAGATGGACACGAAAATGCTCGACTTGTGCAGTTGGATACCGAAATGCGCGACCTGTGCAGATGGACACGAAAATGCGCGACTTGTGCAGTTGGACACCAAAATGCGCAACCTGTGCAGATGGTCACGAAAATGCGCGGCCTGTGCAGTTGGACACCAAAATGGGCGACCTGTGCAAATGGACACGAAAATGCGTGATTTGTGCAGTTGGACACTGAAATGCGCGACTTGTGCAGATGGACACGAAAATGCGCGACTTGTGCAGTTGGACACCGAAATGCGCGACTTGTGCAGTTGGACACGAGAATACGCGACTTGTGCAGTTGGACACCAAAATGCGCGACTTGTGCAGATGGACACGAAAATGCGCGGCTTGTGCAGTTGGACACCGAAATGCGCGACCTGTGCAGATGGACACGAAAATGCGCGACTTGTGCAGTTGGACACCAAAATGCGCGACTTGTGCAGATGGACACGAAAATGCACGACTTGTTCACTTGGACACGAAAATTCGCGACCTGTTCACTTGGACACGAGATTACGCGACCTGTTCACTTGGACACGAAAATGCGCGACCTGTTCACTTGGACATGAAAATGCGCGACTTGTGCAGTTGGACACAGAAATGCGCGACCTGTGCAGATGGACACGAAAATGCGCGACTTGTGCAGTTGGACCGAAATGCGCGACCTGTGCAGATGGACACAAAAATGCGTGACTTGTGCATTTGGACACCGAAATGCGCGACTTGTGCTGATGGACACGAAAATGCGCGACTTGTGCAGTTGGACACCAAAATGCGCGACTTGTGCAGATGGACACGAAAATGCGCGGCTTGTGCAGTTGGACACCGAAATGCGCGACCTGTGCAGATGGACACGAAAATGCTCGACTTGTGCAGTTGGATACCGAAATGCGCGACCTGTGCAGATGGACACGAAAATGCGCGACTTGTGCAGTTAAACACCAAAATGCGTGACCTGTGCAGATGGACACGAAAATGCGCGACTTGTGCAGTTGGACACCGAAATGCGCGACCTGTGCAGATGGACACGAAAATGCGTCGACTTGTGCAGTTGGACTACCGAAATGCGCGACCTGTGCAGATGGACACGAAAATGCGCGACTTGTGCAGTTGGACACCGAAATGCGCGACCTGTGCAGATGGACACGAAAATGCTCGACTTGTGCAGTTGGACACCAAAATGCGCGACCTGTGCAATGGACACGAAAAATGCGCGACTTGTGCAGTTGGACACCGAAAATGCGCGACTTGTGCAGATGGACACGAAAATGCGCGACTTGTGCAGTTGGATACCGAAATGCGCGACCTGTGCAGATGGACACGAAAATGCGCGGCTTGTGCAGTTGGACACCGAAATGCGCGACCTGTGCAGCTTGGACACAGAATGACGCGACTTGTGCAGCTTGGACACGAAAATGCGCGACCTGTGCACTGGACACTGAAAATGCGCGACTTGTGCAGTTGGACACAGAAATGCGCGACCTTGTGCAGATGGACACGAAAATGCGCGACTTGTGCAGTTGGACCGAAATGCGCGACCTGTGCAGATGGACACAAAAATGCGTGACTTGTGCATTTGGACACCGAAATGCGCGACCTTGTGCTGATGGACACGAAAATGCGCGACTTGTGCAGTTGGACACCAAAATGCGCGACTTGTGCAGATGGACACGAAAATGCGCGGCTTGTGCAGTTGGACACCGAAATGCGCGACCTGTGCAGATGGACACGAAAATGCTCGACTTGTGCAGTTGGATACCGAAATGCGCGACCTGTGCAGATGGACACGAAAATGTGCGACTTGTGCAGTGGACACCAAAATGCGCAACCTGTGCAGATGGTCACGAAAATGCGCGGCCTGTGCAGTTGGACACCAAAATGGGCGACCTGTGCAAATGGACACGAAAATGCGTGATTTGTGCAGTTGGACACCGAAATGCGCGACTTGTGCAGATGGACACGAAAATGCGCGACTTGTGCAGTTGGACACCGAAATGCGCGACTTGTGCAGTTGGACACGAGAATACGCGACTTGTGCAGTTGGACACCAAAATGCGCGACTTGTGGCAGATGGACACGAAAATGCGCGGCTTGTGCAGTTGGACACCGAAATGCGCGACCTGTGCAGATGGACACGAAAATGCTCGACTTGTGCAGTTGGATACCGAAATGCGCGACCTGTGCAGATGGACACGAAAATGCGCGGCTTGTGCAGTTGGACACCGAAATGCGCGACCTGTGCAGATGGACACGAAAATGCTCGACTTGTGCAGTTGGACACAAAAATGGGCGACCTGTGCAAATGGACACGAAAATGGGTGACTTGTGCAGTTGGACACCAAAATGCGCGACTTGTGCAGATGGACACGAAAATGCGCGACTTGTGCAGTTGGACACGAAAATGCGCGACTTGTGCAGTTGGACACGAAAATGCACAACCTGTGCAGTTGGACACGAGAATACGCGACTTGTTCACTTGGCACGATATTGCGCGACCTGTTCACTTAGACACGAAAATGCGCGACCTGTGCACTTGGACACGAAAATGCGCGGCCTGTGCAGTTGGACACGAGAATACGCGACTTGTTCACTTGGACACGAGAATTCGCGACCTGTTCACTTAGACACGAAAATGCGCGACTTGTGCAGTTGGACACCAAAATGCGCGACTTGTGCAGATGGACACGAAAATGCGCGGCTTGTGCAGTTGGACACCGAAATGCGCGACCTGTGCAGATGGACACGAAAATGCGCGACTTGTGCAGTTGGACACCGAAATGCGCGACCTGTGCAGATGGACACGAAAATGCGCGACTTGTGCAGTTGGACACCAAAATGCGCGACTTGTGCAGATGGACACGAAAATGCGCGACTTGTTCACTTGGACACGAGAATTCGCGACCTGTTCACTTGGACACGAGATTACGCGACCTGTTCACTTGGACACGAAAATGCGCGACCTGTTCACTTGGACATGAAAATGCGCGACTTGTGCAGTTGGACACAGAAATGCGCGACCTGTGCAGATGGACACGAAAATGCGCGACTTGTGCAGTTGGACCGAAATGCGCGACCCTGTGCAATGGACACGAAAATGCGCGACTTGTGCAGTTGGACACCGAAATGCGCGACCTGTGCAGATGGACACGAAAATGCGCGACTTGTGCAGTTGGACACCAAAATGCGCGACTTGTGCAGATGGACACGAAAATGCACGACTTGTTCACTTGGACACGAAAATTCGCGACCTGTTCACTTGGACACGAGATTACGCGACCTGTTCACTTGGACACGAAAATGCGCGACCTGTTCACTTGACATGAAAATGTGCGACTTGTGCAGTTGGACACAGAAATGCGCGACCTGTGCAGATGGACACGAAAATGCGCGACTTGTGCAGTTGGACCGAAATGCGCGACCTGTGCAGATGACACAAAAATGCGTGACTTGTGCATTTGGACACCGAAATGCGCGACTTGTGCTGATGGACACGAAAATGCGCGACTTGTGCAGTTGGACACAGAAATGCGCGACCTGTGCAGATGGACACGAAATGCGCGACTTGTGCAGTTGGACCGGAAATGCGCGACCTGTGCAGATGGACACGAAAATGCGCGACTTGTGCAGTTGGACACCGAAATGCGCGACCTGTGCAGATGGACACGAAAATGCGCGACTTGTGCGTTGGACACCAAAATGCGCGACTTGTGCAGATGGACACGAAAATGCACGACTTGTTCACTTGGACACGAAAATTCGCGACCTGTTCACTTGGACACGAGATTACGCGACCTGTTCATTGGACACGAAAATGCGCGACCTGTTCACTTGGACATGAAAATGTGCGACTTGTGCAGTTGGACACAGAAATGCGCGACCTGTGCAGATGGACACGAAAATGCGCGACTTGTGCAGTTGGACCGAAATGCGCGACCTGTGCAGATGGACACAAAAATGCGTGACTTGGCATTTGGACACCGAAATGCGCGACTTGTGCTGATGGACACGAAAATGCGCGACTTGTGCAGTTGGACACCAAATGCGCGACTTGTGCAGATGGACACGAAAATGCGCGGCTTGTGCAGTTGGACACCGAAAATGCGGCGACCTGTGCGATGGACACGAAATGCGCGACTTGTGCAGTTGGACACCGAAATGCGGCGACCTGTGCAGATGTGACACGAAAATGCGCGACTTGTGCAGTTGGACACCAAAATGCGCGAACTTGTGAAGATGGACACGAAAATGCGCGACTTGTCACTTGGACACGGAATTCGCGACCTGTTCACTTGGACACGAGATTACGCGACCTGTTCACTTGGACACGAAATGCGCGACCTGTTCACTTGACACTGAAAATGGCGGACTTGTGCAGTTGGACACAGAAATGCGCGACCTGTGCAGATGGACACGAAAATGCGCGACTTGTGCAGTTGGACCCGAAATGCGCGACCTGTGCAGATTGGACACGAAAATGCGCGACTTGTGCATTGGACACCGAAATGCGCGACTGTTCACTTGGACACGAGATTGCGCGACGTGTTCACTTGGACACGAGATTGCGCGACCTGTTCACTTGGACACGAAAATGCGCGGCCTGTGCAGTTGGAACACGAGAATACGCGACTTGTTCACTTGGCACGATATTGCGCGACCTGTTCACTTAGACACGAAAATGCGCGACCTGTGCAGATGGACACGAAAATGCGCGACTTGTGCAGTTGGACACCGAAATGCGCGACCTGTGCAGATGGACACGAAAATGCGCGGCTTGTGCAGTTGGACACCGAAATGCGCGACCTGTGCAGATGGACACGAAAATGGGTGACTTGTGCAGTTGGACACCAAAATGCGCGACTTGTGCAGATGGACACGAAAATGCGCGACTTGTGCAGTTGGACACGAAAATGCGCGACTTGTGCAGTTGGACACGAAAATGCACAACCTGTGCAGTTGGACACGAGAATACGCGACTTGTTCACTTGGACACGAGAATTCGCGACCTGTTCACTTAAACACGAAAATGCGCGGCCTGTGCAGTTGGACACGAGAATACGCGATCTGTTCACTTGGACACGAGATTGCGCGACGTGTTCACTTGGACACGAGATTGCGCGACCTGTTCACTTGGACACGAAAATGCGCGGCCTGTGCAGTTGGACACGAGAATACGCGACCTGTTCACTTGGACACGAGAATTCGCGACCTGTTCACTTAGACACGAAAATGCGCGACTTGTGCAGTTGGACACCAAAATGCGCGACTTGTGCAGATGGACACGAAAATATGCGGCTTGTGCAGTTGGACACCGAAATGCGCGACCTGTGCAGATGAACACGAAAATGCGCGACTTGTGCAGTTGGACCGAAATGCACGACCTGTGCAGATGGACACAAAAATGCGTGACTTGTGCAGTTGGACACCGAAATGCGCGACTTGTGCAGATGGACACGAAAATGCGCGACTTGTGCAGTTGGACACGAAAATGCGCGACTTGTGCAGTTGGACACGAGAATACGCGACTTGTTCACTTGGCACGAGATTGCGCGACCTGTTCACTTAGACACGAAAATGCGCGACCTGTGCAGTTGGACACCAAAATGGGCGACCTGTGCAGTTGGACACGAAATTGGCGTGACTTGTGCAGTTGGACACCAAAATGCGCGACTTGTGCAGATGGACACCAAAATGCGCGACCTGTGCAGATGGACACGAAAATGCGCGACTTGTGCAGTTGGACACCGAAATGCGCGACCTGTGCAGATGGACACGAAAATGCGCGACTTGTGCAGTTGGACACCAAAATGCGCGACTTGTGCAGATGGACACGAAAATGCGCGACTTGTTCACTTGGACACGAGAATTCGCGACCTGTTCACTTGGACACGAGATTACGCGACCTGTTCACTTGGACACGAAAATGCGCGACCTGTTCACTTGGACATGAAAATGCGCGACTTGTGCAGTTGGACACAGAAATGCGCGACCTGTGCAGATGGACACGAAAATGCGCGACTTGTGCAGTTGGACCGAAATGCGCGACCTGTGCAGATGGACACGAAAATGCGCGACTTGTGCAGTTGGACACCGAAATGCGCGACCTGTGCAGATGGACACGAAAATGCGCGACTTGTGCAGTTGGACACCAAAATGCGCGACTTGTGCAGATGGACACGAAAATGCACGACTTGTTCACTTGGACACGAAAATTCGCGACCTGTTCACTTGGACACGAGATTACGCGACCTGTTCACTTGGACACGAAAATGCGCGACCTGTTCACTTGGACATGAAAATGCGCGACTTGTGCAGTTGGACACAGAAATGCGCGACCTGTGCAGATGGACACGAAAATGCGCGACTTGTGCAGTTGGACCGAAATGCGCGACCTGTGCAGATGGACACAAAATGCGTGACTTGTGCATTTGGACACCGAAATGCGCGACTTGTGCTGATGGACACGAAAATGCGCGACTTGTGCAGTTGGACACCAAAATGCGCGACTTGTGCAGATGGACACGAAAATGCGCGGCTTGTGCAGTTGGACACCGAAATGCGCGACCTGTGCAGATGGACACGAAAATGCTCGACTTGTGCAGTTGGATACCGAAATGCGCGACCTTGGCAGATGGACACGAAAATGCGCGACTTGTGCAGTTGGACACCAAAATGCGCAACCTGTGCAGATGGTCACGAAAATGCGCGGCCTGTGCAGTTGGACACCAAAATGGGCGACCTGTGCAAATGGACACGAAAATGCGTGATTTGTGCAGTTGGACACTGAAATGCGCGACTTGTGCAGATGGACACGAAAATGCGCGACTTGTGCAGTTGGACACCGAAATGCGCGACTTGTGCAGTTGGACACGAGAATACGCGACTTGTGCAGTTGGACACCAAAATGCGCGACTTGTGCAGATGGACACGAAAATGCGCGCTTGTGCAGTTGGACACCGAAATGCGCGACCTGTGCAGATGGACACGAAAATGCGCGACTTGTGCAGTTGGACACCAAAATGCGCGACTTGTGCAGATGGACACGAAAATGCACGACTTGTTCACTTGGACACGAAATTCGCGACCTGTTCACTTGGACACGAGATTACGCGACCTGTTCACTTGGACACGAAAATGCGCGACCTGTTCACTTGGACATGAAAATGCGCGACTTGTGCAGTTGGACACAGAAATGCGCGACCTGTGCAGATGGACACGAAAATGCGCGACTTGTGCAGTTGGACCGAAATGCGCGACCTGTGCAGATGGACACAAAAATGCGTGACTTGTGCATTTGGACACCGAAATGCGCGACTTGTGCTGATGGACACGAAAATGCGCGACTTGTGCAGTTGGACACCAAAATGCGCGACTTGTGCAGATGGACACGAAAATGCGCGGCTTGTGCAGTTGGACACCGAAATGCGCGACCTGTGCAGATGGACACGAAAATGCTCGACTTGTGCAGTTGGATACCGAAATGCGCGACCTGTGCAGATGGACACGAAAATGCGCGACTTGTGCAGTTGGACACCAAAATGCGCGACTTGTGCAGATGGACACGAAAATGCGCGGCTTGTGCAGTTGGACACCGAAATGCGCGACCTGTGCAGATGGACACGAAAATGCTCGACTTGTGCAGTTGGATACCGAAATGCGCGACCTGTGCAGATGGACACGAAAATGCGCGGCTTGTGCAGTTGGACACCGAAATGCGCGACCTGTGCAGATGGACACGAAAATGCTCGACTTGTGCAGTTGGACACCAAAATGGGCGACCTGTGCAAATGGACACGAAAATGGGTGACTTGTGCAGTTGGACACCAAAATGCGCGACTTGTGCAGATGGACACGAAAATGCGCGACTTGTGCAGTTGGACACCGAAATGCGCGACCTGTGCAGATGGACACGAAAATGCGCGACTTGTGCAGTTGGACACCGAAATGCGCGACCTGTTCACTTGGACACGAGATTACGCGACCTGTTCACTTGGACACGAAAATGCGCGACCTGTTCACTTGGACATGAAAATGCGCGACTTGTGCAGTTGGACACAGAAATGCGCGACCTGTGCAGATGGACACGAAAATGCGCGACTTGTGCAGTTGGACCGAAATGCGCGACCTGTGCAGATGGACACAAAAATGCGTGACTTGTGCATTTGGACACCGAAATGCGCGACTTGTGCTGATGGACACGAAAATGCGCGACTTGTGCAGTTGGACACCAAAATGCGCGACTTGTGCAGATGGACACGAAAATGCGCGGCTTGTGCAGTTGGACACCGAAATGCGCGACCTGTGCAGATGGACACGAAAATGCTCGACTTGTGCAGTTGGATACCGAAATGCGCGACCTGTGCAGATGGACACGAAAATGCGCGACTTGTGCAGTTGGACACCAAAATGCGCAACCTGTGCAGATGGTCACGAAAATGCGCGGCCTGTGCAGTTGGACACCAAAATGGGCGACCTGTGCAAATGGACACGAAAATGCGTGATTTGTGCAGTTGGACACCGAAATGCGCGACTTGTGCAGATGGACACGAAAATGCGCGACTTGTGCAGTTGGACACCGAAATGCGCGACTTGTGCAGTTGGACACGAGAATACGCGACTTGTGCAGTTGGACACCAAAATGCGCGACTTGTGCAGATGGACACGAAAATGCGCGGCTTGTGCAGTTGGACACCGAAATGCGCGACCTGTGCAGATGGACACGAAAATGCTCGACTTGTGCAGTTGGATACCGAAATGCGCGACCTGTGCAGATGGACACGAAAATGCGCGGCTTGTGCAGTTGGACACCGAAATGCGCGACCTGTGCAGATGGACACGAAAATGCGCGACTTGTGCAGTTGGACACCAAAATGCGCGACCTGTGCAGATGGACACGAAAATGGGTGACTTGTGCAGTTGGACACCAAAATGCGCGACTTGTGCAGATGGACACGAAAATGCGCGACTTGTGCAGTTGGACACGAAAATGCGCGACTTGTGCAGTTGGACACGAAAATGCACAACCTGTGCAGTTGGACACGAGAATACGCGATCTGTTCACTTGGACACGAGATTGCGCGACGTGTTCACTTGGACACGAGATTGCGCGACCTGTTCACTTGGACACGAAAATGCGCGGCCTGTGCAGTTGGACACGAGAATACGCGACTTGTTCACTTGGACACGAGAATTCGCGACCTGTTCACTTAGACACGAAAATGCGCGACTTGTGCAGTTGGACACCAAAATGCGCGACTTGTGCAGATGGACACGAAAATGCGCGGCTTGTGCAGTTGGACACCGAAATGCGCGACCTGTGCAGATGGACACGAAAATGCGCGACTTGTGCAGTTGGACACCGAAATGCGCGACCTGTGCAGATGGACACGAAAATGCGCGACTTGTGCAGTTGGACACCAAAATGCGCGACTTGTGCAGATGGACACGAAAATGCGCGACTTGTTCACTTGGACACGAGAATTCGCGACCTGTTCACTTGGACACGAGATTACGCGACCTGTTCACTTGGACACGAAAATGCGCGACCTGTTCACTTGGACATGAAAATGCGCGACTTGTGCAGTTGGACACAGAAATGCGCGACCTGTGCAGATGGACACGAAAATGCGCGACTTGTGCAGTTGGACCGAAATGCGCGACCTGTGCAGATGGACACGAAAATGCGCGACTTGTGCAGTTGGACACCGAAATGCGCGACCTGTGCAGATGGACACGAAAATGCGCGACTTGTGCAGTTGGACACCAAAATGCGCGACTTGTGCAGATGGACACGAAAATGCACGACTTGTTCACTTGGACACGAAAATTCGCGACCTGTTCACTTGGACACGAGATTACGCGACCTGTTCACTTGGACACGAAAATGCGCGACCTGTTCACTTGGACATGAAAATGTGCGACTTGTGCAGTTGGACACAGAAATGCGCGACCTGTGCAGATGGACACGAAAATGCGCGACTTGTGCAGTTGGACCGAAATGCGCGACCTGTGCAGATGGACACAAAAATGCGTGACTTGTGCATTTGGACACCGAAATGCGCGACTTGTGCTGATGGACACGAAAATGCGCGACTTGTGCAGTTGGACACAGAAATGCGCGACCTGTGCAGATGGACACGAAAATGCGCGACTTGTGCAGTTGGACCGAAATGCGCGACCTGTGCAGATGGACACGAAAATGCGCGACTTGTGCAGTTGGACACCGAAATGCGCGACCTGTGCAGATGGACACGAAAATGCGCGACTTGTGCAGTTGGACACCAAAATGCGCGACTTGTGCAGATGGACACGAAAATGCACGACTTGTTCACTTGGACACGAAAATTCGCGACCTGTTCACTTGGACACGAGATTACGCGACCTGTTCACTTGGACACGAAAATGCGCGACCTGTTCACTTGGACATGAAAATGCGCGACTTGTGCAGTTGGACACAGAAATGCGCGACCTGTGCAGATGGACACGAAAATGCGCGACTTGTGCAGTTGGACACCAAAATGCGCAACCTGTGCAGATGGACACGAAAATGCGCGGCCTGTGCAGTTGGACACCGAAATGCGCGACCTGTGCAGATGGACACGAAAATGCTCGACTTGTGCAGTTGGACACAAAAATGGGCGACCTGTGCAAATGGACACGAAAATGGGTGACTTGTGCAGTTGGACACCAAAATGCGCGACTTGTGCAGATGGACACGAAAATGCGCGACTTGTGCAGTTGGACACGAAAATGCGCGACTTGTGCAGTTGGACACGAAAATGCACAACCTGTGCAGTTGGACACGAGAATACGCGATCTGTTCACTTGGACACGAGATTGCGCGACGTGTTCACTTGGACACGAGATTGCGCGACCTGTTCACTTGGACACGAAAATGCGCGGCCTGTGCAGTTGGACACGAGAATACGCGACCTGTTCACTTGGACACGAGAATTCGCGACCTGTTCACTTAGACACGAAAATGCGCGACTTGTGCAGTTGGACACCAAAATGCGCGACTTGTGCAGATGGACACGAAAATGCGCGGCTTGTGCAGTTGGACACCGAAATGCGCGACCTGTGCAGATGGACACGAAAATGCGCGACTTGTGCAGTTGGACACCGAAATGCGCGACCTGTGCAGATGGACACGAAAATGCGCGACTTGTGCAGTTGGACCGAAATGCACGACCTGTGCAGATGGACACGAAAATGCGCGACTTGTTCACTTGGACACGAGAATTCGCGACCTGTTCACTTGGACACGAGATTACGCGACCTGTTCACTTGGACACGAAAATGCGCGACCTGTTCACTTGGACATGAAAATGCGCGACTTGTGCAGTTGGACACAGAAATGCGCGACCTGTGCAGATGGACACGAAAATGCGCGACTTGTGCAGTTGGACCGAAATGCGCGACCTGTGCAGATGGACACGAAAATGCGCGACTTGTGCAGTTGGACACCGAAATGCGCGACCTGTGCAGATGGACACGAAAATGCGCGACTTGTGCAGTTGGACACCAAAATGCGCGACTTGTGCAGATGGACACGAAAATGCACGACTTGTTCACTTGGACACGAAATTCGCGACCTGTTCACTTGGACACGAGATTACGCGACCTGTTCACTTGGACACGAAAATGCGCGACCTGTTCACTTGGACATGAAAATGTGCGACTTGTGCAGTTGGACACAGAAATGCGCGACCTGTGCAGATGGACACGAAAATGCGCGACTTGTGCAGTTGGACCGAAATGCGCGACCTGTGCAGATGGACACAAAAATGCGTGACTTGTGCATTTGGACACCGAAATGCGCGACTTGTGCTGATGGACACGAAAATGCGCGACTTGTGCAGTTGGACACCAAAATGCGCGACTTGTGCAGATGGACACGAAAATGCGCGGCTTGTGCAGTTGGACACCGAAATGCGCGACCTGTGCAGATGGACACGAAAATGCTCGACTTGTGCAGTTGGATACCGAAATGCGCGACCTGTGCAGATGGACACGAAAATGCGCGACTTGTGCAGTTGGACACCAAATGCGCAACCTGTGCAGATGGTCACGAAAATGCGCGGCCTGTGCAGTTGGACACCAAAATGGGCGACCTGTGCAAATGGACACGAAAATGCGTGATTTGTGCAGTTGGACACCGAAATGCGCGACTTGTGCAGATGGACACGAAAATGCGCGACTTGTGCAGTTGGACACCGAAATGCGCGACTTGTGCAGTTGGACACGAGAATACGCGACTTGTGCAGTTGGACACGAAAATGCGCGACCTGTGCAGATGGACACGAAAATGCGCGACTTGTGCAGTTGGACACGAAATGCGCGACCTGTGCAGATGGACACGAAAATGCGCGACTTGTGCAGTTGGACACGAAATGCGCGACCTGTGCAGATGGACACGAAAATGCGCGACTTGTGCAGTTGGACACGAAATGCGCGACTTGTGCAGATGGACACGAAAATGCGCGACTTGTGCAGTTGGACACCAAAATGCGCGACTTGTGCAGATGGACACGAAAATGCGCGACTTGTGCAGTTGGACACGAAAATGCGCGACTTGTGCAGTTGGACACGAAAATGCGCGACCTGTGCAGTTGGACACGAGAATGCGCGACTTGTTCACTTGGACACGATAATGCGCGACCTGTTCACTTGGACACGAAAATGCGCGACCTGTGCAGTTGGACACGAGAATACGCGACCTGTTCACTTGGACACGAGATTGCGCGACCTGTTCACTTGGACACGAGAATGCGCGACCTGTTCACTTGGACACGAAAATGCGCGGCCTGTGCAGTTGGACACGAGAATACGCGACCTGTTCACTTGGACACGAGAATTCGCGACCTGTTCACTTAGACACGAAAATGCGCGACTTGTGCAGTTGGACACCAAAATGCGCGACTTGTGCAGATGGACACGAAAATGCGCGGCTTGTGCAGTTGGACACCGAAATGCGCGACCTGTGCAGATGGACACGAAAATGCGCGACTTGTGCAGTTGGACACCAAAATGCGCGACTTGTGCAGATGGACACGAAAATGCACGACTTGTTCACTTGGACACGAAAATTCGCGACCTGTTCACTTGGACACGAGATTACGCGACCTGTTCACTTGGACACGAAAATGCGCGACCTGTTCACTTGGACATGAAAATGCGCGACTTGTGCAGTTGGACACAGAAATGCGCGACCTGTGCAGATGGACACGAAAATGCGCGATTTGTGCAGTTGGACCGAAATGCGCGACCTGTGCAGATGGACACAAAAATGCGTGACTTGTGCATTTGGACACCGAAATGCGCGACTTGTGCTGATGGACACGAAAATGCGCGACTTGTGCAGTTGGACACCAAAATGCGCGACTTGTGCAGATGGACACGAAAATGCGCGGCTTGTGCAGTTGGACACCGAAATGCGCGACCTGTGCAGATGGACACGAAAATGCTCGACTTGTGCAGTTGGATACCGAAATGCGCGACCTGTGCAGATGGACACGAAAATGCGCGACTTGTGCAGTTGGACACCAAAATGCGCAACCTGTGCAGATGGTCACGAAAATGCGCGGCCTGTGCAGTTGGACACCAAAATGGGCGACCTGTGCAAATGGACACGAAAATGCGTGATTTGTGCAGTTGGACACCAAAACGCGCGACTTGTGCAGATGGACACGAAAATGCGCGACTTGTGCAGTTGGACACCGATATGCGCGACTTGTGTAGATGGACACGAAAATGCGAGACTTGTGCAGATGGACACGAAAATGCGCGACTTGTTCACTTGGACACGAGAATTCGCGACCTGTTCACTTGGACACGAGATTGCGCGACGTGTTCACTTGGACACGAGATTGCGCGACCTGTTCACTTGGACACGAAAATGCGCGGCTTGTGCAGTTGGACACAGAAATGCGCGATCTGTGCAGATGGACACGAAAATGCGCGACTTGTGCAGTTGGACCGAAATGCGCGACCTGTGCAGATGGACACGAAAATGCGCGACTTGTGCAGTTGGACACCGAAATGCGCGACTTGTGCAGATGGACACGAAAATGCGCGACTTGTGCAGTTGGACACGAAAATGCGCGACTTGTGCAGATGGACACGAAAATGCACGACTTGTTCACTTGGACACGAAATTCGCGACCTGTTCACTTGGACACGAGAATACGCGACCTGTTCACTTGGACACGAGAATGCGCGACCTGTTCACTTAGACACGAAAATGCGCGGCCTGTGCAGTTGGACACGAGAATACGCGATCTGTTCACTTGGACACGAGATTGCGCGACGTGTTCACTTGGACACGAGATTGCGCGACCTGTTCACTTGGACACGAAAATGCGCGGCCTGTGCAGTTGGACACGAGAATACGCGACCTGTTCACTTGGACACGAGAATTCGCGACCTGTTCACTTAGACACGAAAATGCGCGACTTGTGCAGTTGGACACCAAAATGCGCGACTTGTGCAGATGGACACGAAAATGCGCGGCTTGTGCAGTTGGACACCGAAATGCGCGACCTGTGCAGATGGACACGAAAATGCGCGACTTGTGCAGTTGGACACCAAAATGCGCGACTTGTGCAGATGGACACGAAAATGCACGACTTGTTCACTTGGACACGAAAATTCGCGACCTGTTCACTTGGACACGAGATTACGCGACCTGTTCACTTGGACACGAAAATGCGCGACCTGTTCACTTGGACATGAAAATGCGCGACTTGTGCAGTTGGACACAGAAATGCGCGACTTGTGCAGATGGACACGAAAATGCGCGGCTTGTGCAGTTGGACACGGAAATGCGCGACCTGTGCAGATGGACACGAAAATGCGCGACTTGTGCAGTTGGACACCGAAATGCGCGACCTGTGCAGATGGACACGAAAATGCGCGACTTGTGCAGTTGGACACTAAAATGCGCGACTTGTGCAGATGGACACGAAAATGCGCGACTTGTTCACTTGGACACGAGAATTCGCGACCTGTTCACTTGGACACGAGATTACGCGACCTGTTCACTTGGACACGAAAATGCGCGACCTGTTCACTTGGACATGAAAATGCGCGACTTGTGCAGTTGGACACAGAAATGCGCGACCTGTGCAGATGGACACGAAAATGCGCGACTTGTGCAGTTGGACCGAAATGCGCGACCTGTGCAGATGGACACGAAAATGCGCGACTTGTGCAGTTGGACACCGAAATGCGCGACCTGTGCAGATGGACACGAAAATGCGCGACTTGTGCAGTTGGACACCAAAATGCGCGACTTGTGCAGATGGACACGAAAATGCGCGGCTTGTACAGTTGGACACCGAAATGCGCGACCTGTGCTGATGGACACGAAAATGCGCGACTTGTGCAGTTGGACACCGAAATGCGCGACCTGTGCAGATGGACACGAAAATGCGCGACTTGTGCAGTTGGACACCAAAATGCGCGACTTGTGCAGATGGACACGAAAATGCGCGACTTGTTCACTTGGACACGAGAATTCGCGACCTGTTCACTTGGACACGAGATTACGCGACCTGTTCACTTGGACACAAAAATGCGCGACCTGTTCACTTGGACATGAAAATGCGCGACTTGTGCAGTTGGACACAGAAATGCGCGACCTGTGCAGATTGACACGAAAATGCGCGACTTGTGCAGTTGGACCGAAATGCGCGACCTGTGCAGATGGACACGAAAATGCGCGACTTGTGCAGTTGGACACCGAAATGCGCGACCTGTGCAGATGGACACGAAAATGCGCGACTTGTGCAGTTGGACACCGATATGCGCGACTTGTGTAGATGGACACGAAAATGCGAGACTTGTGCAGATGGACACGAAAATGCGCGACTTGTTCACTTGGACACGAGAATTCGCGACCTGTTCACTTAGACACGAAAATGCGCGGCCTGTGCAGTTGGACACGAGAATACGCGACCTGTTCACTTAGACACGAGATTGCGCGACCTGTTCACTTGGACTCGAAAATGCGCGACCTGTTCATTTGGACATGAAAATGCGCGACTTGTGCAGTTGGACACCGAAATGCGCGACCTGTGCAGATGGACACGAAAATGCGTGACTTGTGCAGTTGGACACCGAAATGCGCGACCTGTGCAGATGGACACGAAAATGCGCGAATTGTGCATTTGGACACCGAAATGCGCGACTTGTGCAGTTGGACACGAGAATACGCGACCTGTTCACTTGGACACGAGAATACGCGACCTGTTCACTTGGACACGAGATTGCGCGACCTGTTCACTTAGACACGAAAATGCGCGGCCTGTGCAGTTGGACAGGAGAATACGCGACCTGTTCACTTGGACACGAGATTGCGCGACCTGTTCACTTGGACACGAAAATGCGCGACTTGTGCAGTTGGACACCGAAATGGGCGACCTGTGCAGATGGACACGAAAATGCGCGACTTGTTCACTTGGACACGAGTATTCGCGACCTGTTCACTTAGACACGAAAATGCGCGGCCTGTGCAGTTGGACACGAGAATACGCGACCTGTTCACTTGGACATGAAAATGCGCGACTTGTGCAGTTGGACACCGAAATGCGCGACCTGTGCAGATGGACACGAAAATGCGTGACTTGTGCTGTTGGACACCGAAATGGGCGACCTGTGCAGATGGACACGAAAATGCGCGACTTGTTCACTTGGACACGAGTATTCGCGACCTGTTCACTTAGACACGAAAATGCGCGGCCTGTGCAGTTGGACACGAGAATACGCGACCTGTTCACTTAGACACGAGATTGCGCGACCTGTTCACTTGGACTCGAAAATGCGCGACCTGTTCACTTGGACATGAAAATGCGCGACTTGTGCAGTTGGACACCGAAATGCGCGACCTGTGCAGATGGACACGAAAATGCGTGACTTGTGCTGTTGGACACCAAAATGCGCGACCTGTGCAGATAAACACGAAAATGCGCGACTTATGCAGTTGGACACCGAAATGCGCGACCTGTGCAGATGGACACGAAAATGCGCGACTTGTGCAGTTGGACACCGAAATGCGCGACTTGTGCAGTTGGACACCGAAATGCGCAACCTGTGCAGATGGTCACGAAAATGCGCGGCCTGTGCAGTTGGACACCAAAATGCGCGACCTTTGCAGATGGACACAAAAATGATACTCGTCAATATTTATCCTATATAATACATCAAAGTACATGCGTGGTTGGGGGGGCTTCGCCCTCCTGCACCCCCATTGTGTTAGTAAACGTAGAAGTGTGGGCGGGAAGGGCTCCGCCCCCCGCATTTTCGTGCACTGGGCGGTGTGGGTTGGGTTGATGGGCGGGCAGGGGGTCTTCGCAAAGCCCCCCCGCCCCCCAATGGACACGCCTTTGGCGTGCCCGGATGGAAAATGCACCTCGCTGTAGGCGTGAGCGGGCGGGGGCGTCGCCCCCCCCCGCACTCCCCATGCACGCGCGTTTCGGTGTCCAACTGCACAGGGCGCGCATTTTCGTGTCCAAGTGAACAGGTCGCGCATTTTCGTGTCCAATTGAACAGGTCGCGCATTCTCGTGTCCAAGTGAACAGGCCGCGTATTCTTGTGTCCAACTGCACAGGCAGCGCATTTTCGTGTCCAAGTAAACAGGTCGCGAATTCTCGTGTCCAAGTGAACAGGTCGCGCATTTTCGTGTCCAAGTGAACAGATCGCGCATTCTCGTGTCCAAGTGAACAGGTCGCGTATTTTCGTGTCCAACTGCACAGGCCGCGCATTTTCGTGTCCAAGTGAACAGGTCGCGAATTCTCGTGTCCAAGTGAACAGGTCGCGCATTCTCGTGTCCAAGTGCACAAGTCGCTCATTTTCGTGACCAAGTGCACAGGTCGCGTATTCTCGTGTCCAAGTGCACAGGCCGCGCATTTTCGTGTCCAACTGCACAAACCGCGCATTTTCGTGTCCAAGTGAGCGGCGAGCACTTCTTACAGTGTCCAAATGAACCGTGTCCAAATGAACGGTGTCCAAACGAACCGTGTCCAATTGACCCGTTTCCAAACGAACGGTTTCCAATCGCCGTGTCCAAACGAACGGTGTCCAATTCACCGTGTCCAAATGAACCGTGTCCAAATGAGCCGTGTCCAAATGAACCGTGTCCAAATGAACCGTGTCCAAATAAACGGTGTCCAATTGATTGTGTCCAAATGACTGTGTCCAAATGAACGGTGTCCAAATGAACCGTGTCCGTATAAACGGTGTCCATTTGATCGTGTCCAAATGACCGTGTCAAAATGAACGGTGTCCAAATGTACCGTGTACAAATGCACCTTTCCCCCACGTTCCAGCGTGGGAACAGATATACCCCCACTACTGAAACGGCCCCACTTAACGGCGACGTAGCCGTCACCTGCCTCTAAACGAGAGCAGGCGACAGGCTCGTCCGTCGTTCTCCACGTTATGGCGACGAAGCCAAGCCGGTCAACCGCCCAGTTTGGACTATCGGATGGACCCAATATGGCTTCGCCGCCACCCCCAGGCCACTGCCGCGCTCCGCCATGGTCTGTAAGAACATGTCCTGCGCAGCGCGGCAGTGATTTAAATTTGCCTGGAGTAACTTGGGGGAAGGGGGCATTACAACTCAGTTAAGTCTGGGTCCTCCTCACCCTTCTCATCCTGCCCTGTCGCGGGCAACGTCACCGCAGGTGGCGACTCCTCTTCTTCCCGCCCATCGGCGGGAGGTATCTCAAGGGGCTCTGATGTCGGCTTTGACCCCTTGTTCTTCCTGGCACTCAGCCTCTTCTTCTGGGGGGGATTCGGCTGGTCCTCGCCGCTGTCCCCGCCGTTATCCTTGTTATTTGGGGCTGCCCTTTTTTGGGGCACCTTCACTCTGATTGCCTCTACATTTACAACTTTCGGGCGGGGCGGGGAGGATGATCCGGTGTCGGGTCAACCTCCATAGCCTCTCCCTTCTTTCCCTTCTGGGTTTGGGGTTTCACCTTCTTTGTCGCGGCAGCCCTTTTCCCAGATTTGGTCTTCGCCGATTTACAGGTCTTTCCGCCGGCGCGGTGCCATGCCGGCCTACCGAGGTCGGAACACAACGGGCACCGGGGTTTCTCGCTACACCCCTGGGCCCGGTGTCCCTCCCCGCCGCACCGATAACATCGCCCGCTCCTATCTGCATCGTTGGGGCAGTTTACCCTGACGTGTCCCCCCTCCAAGCATTTAAAGCATTGGAGAGGGCGAGCCTCCAACGCTTGCAATCGGGCCCAAAACCACCCTACCTAGAGCCGGTTGCCTCCCTTGGCAATGGCGTTTATTGCCACCAGGGGGCACTTGGCCCAGGCAGTCGCCAGTCCGTTGGGCTTTTTCCTAAACGATCCCACCTGAACCTGGGACGGCGGGCAGCCGCCGGCCTTAGCGATGGTGGCCGTAAGTTGTTTTACGGTGGTGGATTCCTCGATGTCCAGGATCCGTATTTCTCCCGTCTTTACGGGCCTGGACACCTTTACGCCTTCTCTTCCCTCGAAGAGCGCAGCCATGCGGTTAGCCAACGCGTCCGCCTTGGCTGCACCCTCCGCTCTCGGGACCTCTATTAACAGAGCCCCGGTCTGCGCTTTCTTTGGCCTCAAGGCCCCCCTCTATTCCTAACTCCTTGAGGGAGATCTTTTGGTGAGCTTCCCTCATGAGTTCGTCTAATTTTCCATCACGGCTGGTGAGTGTCACCGCCGGTGCGCGGCGGCTTCTTCCCACCAGCCCTGATATTTGCCTGCTCACCGGCTTTGTTTCGGTTTGCCTGTCGGAGATTTAGTCTGCTGGGCGGAGCTCTGTTTGCCGCCCGCATTCTTATTTAGAGATGGGCAAAACGGTTCATCTCAGTGAGCGGTTCGGAGTCGGTTCACTCCCTAAAGCGAGTCGGTTCTTTCATACGGTTCACTTTACGGTTCTTTTTTTTTTATAAAAATCTTGGTTTATTTATACATACATTATTGTTTATTTCGATTTTTTTATACAGGAAAAACAAATATTAAATAAATAAATGTTATAGAGGAAAAGAATTATAAAAATAGCAAAATTTTTTCTTTATCTAACATTTCTTTCTACAAAATACAAAAAAAATTTACATTTGAGCATGTATTCATAACAGACTTTATACTAATTTGCATTTTAGATTGTTTTGCGTTACTTAATATTATTATATTCATAGACTTAACTATAATTAACTTTATTAATTACCTTATTATTTACCTTATTAACAGGTCTTGTCTAAAAAATAAAATATTAAGGCTCCTGTTCACTCACTGCAGCCATCTTGGCGAAAAATGTTTGTAAATCCTAATCGCAATCTTCTCTTCTCTTTTTGCTGCCAAAAATCGTTGCTTTTCCGAAGATTCTTTTACTTGAGATAGTTACGAAATTATTCGGTGCAGTAATAACGTAGATATAAATCGTCTGTTTTTATGTGCTTTATTATTTTTGGACGGAGCACAAAACATCGTCTTTTGTCAATGCAACATTTGGTCTCTTAACGTAATACATATTTTATTCTTACACATTAATAGTCTTATGTCTTATCCTACAGTCCGATCGTTTCGTCAAACATCAGTACCAGAGCGGTAGCAACAAAAAGATAAACTTATCAACTATTTTGATTCGTTTGCGACAAAGTATGTACACTACGCTGCTTTATAACGCAAAAATTTAACGTAATGCGTGTCGCGGACCGATCGTGTAGTTACAAGGTGCAAAGATAAAAATGTTACGTGCTTTGTTAGTTCAATCTAAACATATATTAAGATCCTTTGAGTTCTTAATAATTGAATGTCAATTAATCTGCTTTTACTTAACGGTACGGGTTTAATAACATCAACATATCTACTTATTAAATTCTGTTGATTGACTACGTTTGGACGTGAGGAAGTAGCAGAGCTAATCGGGGATGAAAAGTCAGATCCATGTAACCTTGATTGTGAAGGTTCCTGAATGGTGACTGTTTGATTGGATAACTCTGATTGAGAGATATTCCGTACCTCAGCATTGTCGATTTCAAGTGGATCATCAGGATTATCTCCAGATCCAGTTGAAACTGAGAGAGATCGCGATCGACTGTCTGAAGGTGAATCTTCCCGCAAAAGTGGCACAGTTGGATGTTTACTTTTTAAATGTCTTTTGAGGTTCCCAGTGGATGATCCTCCAGACATTGATATATCCTGATCGCAATATCGACATCGTCCTTTCTTATCTTTCTTATCCTTAATAAAATAATACCAAATGTTGCTCGTACCTCGGGGCTAAGACATTTCAATCTAAAAATATTAATTACTAAATAATAAAAAACGTCATCGATCATTACATATTATAATTATCATAAAATTGACTGTTTACATTTAAAAGTTTATTCTAAGACTGGTATTTATATAGTTATATTTAAGACCGTCTTAAGTTCAATCTTAAGATGTCCTGAACCAATCACAGAACCATATTAGCCTATTAGCGTCTTAAGACATTACTTGAGACGATCTTGAAGACTATATGAATACCGGCCTAAATATTAAAACAATATACACAAATGTAATGGTGCACATAATAGCCTAGTTTACACCGATCTCTTGATACGCGTATCAAATAGTATATTTGAACTGATCAGCCAATAATCAGACTTATTTACTAGTTATTTACTATTTAATAAGCGTATCAAGTGATCGGTGTAAACTAGGCCTATAACAATTTTAACCTAAAATTGGCAGTAAAATTAAGTATATATACTTACTAAGAGAGATTTTATTTTCACGAAAATAATTTGTATTATTTTAATTTTGTCCAGACAAGACTGACAAAGTGAGAGGAGAGTCCCCTTAGCTGGCGATAGAATAATAGCTGTGATCCGTATAGCTGGATCTTGGAGACAGCTAAATGCACTCACTAAGAAGCCTAAATATTAAAACAACATATATAAATGTAATGGTGCACATAAAGTGAAATTAATTAATTTGTTTTAATATTTAGGCTCCTTTGTGCGTGCATTTAGCTGTCTCCAAAAGCCAGCTGTACGGATTACGGCTATTATCCTATCACCAGCTAAGGGGACTCCCCTTTCACTTTGTTAGTCTTGTTTGGACAACATTAAAATAATACAAATTATTTTGATCCAAATAAAATATCTCTAAGTAAGTGCATATACTTATAATGTAAGTATATGTAGTTAGAGAGATTTTATTTGGATTAAAATAGTTTGTATTATTTTAATTTTTTCCAAACAAGACTTAACAAGATGAGAGGGGAGTCCCCTTAGCTGGCGATAAGATAATAGCTGTAATCCATATAGCTGGTTCTTGAAGACAACTAAATGTACGCACCAAGAAGCCTAAATATTAAAACAATATATATAAATGTATACATTATAAGTGTATGTACTTACTTAGAGGTTTTATTTTCATTAAAATAATTTTTATTATTTTAATTTTGTCCAGACAAGACTGACAAGGCGAGAGGAGAATTTCCTTAGCTGGCGATAGAATAATAGCTGTGATCAGTATAGCTGGATCTTGGAGACAGCTAAATGCACACACCAAGAAGTGGCAAGAAACCTAAATATTAAAACAATATATATAAATGTAATGGTGCACATTATAATAATTCTAATTTAAAATTGTCAGTGAAATTAATTAATTTGTATTAATATTTAGGCTTCTTGATGCGTGCATTTAGCTGTCTCCAAGAGCCAGCTATACGGATTACGGTTATTATCTTATCGTCAGCTAAGGGAACTCCCCTCTCACCTTGTTAGTCTTGTTTGGACAAAATTAAAATAATACAAATTATTTTAATCCAAATAAAATATCTCTAAGTACATATACTTATATTATAAGTATATGTACTTATCTAGAGATATTTTATTTGGATTAAAATAATTTGTACTATTTTAATTTTGCCCAAACAGGACTAACAAGGTGAGAGGAGAGTCCCCTTAACTGGCGATAGGATAATAGCTATAATCCGTATAGCTGGCTCTTGAAAACAGCTAAATGCACTCTCACTATAAGAAGCCTGAATATCAAAACAATATGTATAAATGTAATGGTGCACATAAAATGAAATTAATTAATTTGTTTTATTATTTAGGCTTCTTGGTGCGTGCATTTAGCTGTCTTCAAGAGCCAGCTATATGGATTACAGTTATTATCCTATCGCCAGCTAAGGGGATTCCCCTCTCACCATGTTAGTCTTGTTTGGACAAAATTAAAATAATACAAATTATTTTAATTTTCCATATCCATATAGCTGGCTCTTGGAGACAGCTAAATGAACGCGCCAAGAAGCCTAAATATTAAAACAATATATATAAATGTATACATTATAGGTATATGTACTTACTTAGCGAGATTTTATTTGTCCAAACAAGACTAACAAGGTGAGAGGGGAGTCCCCCTTAGCTGGCGATAGGATAATAGCTGTAATCCGTATAGCTGGCTCTTGAAGACAGCTAAAATGCACGCACCAAGAAGCCTAAATTTTAAAACAATATATATAAATGTAATGGTGCACATTATAATAATTCTAACCTAAAATTGTCAATAAAATTGAGTATATGTACTTACGTAGAGATTTTATTTGGATTAAAATAATTTATCCAAACAACACTAACAAGGTGAGAGGGGAGTCCCCTTAGCTGGCGATAGGTATAGCTGGCCTCTGGGTCTGGAGACAGCTAAATGCACGATGCACGCACCAAGAAGCCAAAAACCGATTCTAATTTCTATTTTATTTCTAATGGAGGATTTAAATCGCCGATCCGGCCGATCGCGTCCGGCGCCCGAGCCCCGACGTACGACGCACTTCTTCTTCTTCTTCTTCACTTTATTAATTGGCTCGTGCTGTCTAACAGCAGACATACGGCCTCATTTACCACTGTCTGTTAAGAAATTCTGAATCACTGTTAAAGTAGCAAAGTCTAATGGAAATTACTGGAAATCTGAGTGGAAAAAATGCAGAGTAACAATCGCACGTCGCACTACTTAAAGAAAAAAATTTTTTCCGCATAAACTGGTCCGCGCACGTTGAGTGAATCTCGACGTACGACTTTCGATTCTTCGATTGTTCGATATCTGATAGGAAAGTTTGTTGTCTAGAATTTTTAGCTAGTGACATTTTTATCTTTAGAGTCTAGACGTTGGATGCATCCAGGAGCACAACCGTTCACTGTGATTGGTTGGATCCGAAGGTAAAAACCAATCACAATTCATACTGGATGTCGAATCGTCGTTGTACGTCAGACACAAGAAATGTAAAATGTAAATCCCCCATAATGCTGTATAGTGAAGGGAGTAGGGAGTCAGAAAAGAACTGGAAAAGAACCACGGTTCTTTTTTTACGAACCGATTCTGAACCGTTCCTTGAAGTGAACCGGTTCAATTGAACGGTTCATGAACCGCCTGCCCATCTCTACTTTCAAGGCCATCGGCCACGCCCTTGTTAAGCGAAGCGTAATTTACGAATTATCGGATAGGATGCTCACTGGGATCGCGAATGAATATTTGCTTGTTTATTATAAACAAATAACAATTTATTAATACTGGTTGTACAGCAATCTCTACTCGCGCACGTGTTCGCTCGATCGCGTGTAATTACGTCGGGTGTTCTCGAACCGTCGCTATTCTCGTGTGTGTGGATCGTAATGATCAAAATAAGCGCAATAGGATTTCCCGTATCACGCACTCACTGTCTCTATGAATGTATAAATCACGCTACTGACGCTAGCGGATAACGGGATAAGACCGCCTTTTTCGATTAGTATGACGCAACCGATATACGTGTTAACGTCTCGAAAGTTTGCGACGGACTGTCCGGGAGGAACGGGTCGAGTTCTCCCACCTTAGACTCACGCATGCGCTGAGTTTACATTTTAGGCGCGCAGCCATCGCCCTGGCTGTTCGTACCTTGGGGTGTAGATGGTACGATTCCATCTGCACTTCGCACACCGAGTCGCTCTTGGGACTCGGCACCTTATCGAGAGATGCTACACTAAAGTGCAACGGCGTGTATTGGCTTTCGCGCTCGCGTGAACCAACCACGTCGCTGCACGGCAAACTTTGCGCAAGCGAACCGAAAAGTCACTCGATTTGCACCGAGTGACTCTCAACGTCACAACAGACGAATCCTATGAAACCAGGTAAGTATTGTTGTGCCGGACTCCGATTCAAGGGATCGGCACAGAGTTCGTTCTGGATCCGCCGGGAGGAAGGGACAATCACTTGGCCAGTCACTTGTTCAAACGACACTTTAATAAACTCTTCAATTAATTAATACAAATGGTTTCTTTGATTCACTGCCCTGACTTGCGGGCGCTCGTTATAGAATAGGTTACGTCGGTCGTGCGCGATTAGTCTTACGTTCTAGACTGCCCGCCGTTCCTTGGAAGGGCGGGCTTTTATCGCCTCGGCATCGCTGACTTAGCAGTCAGCGATTTTGACTTCGCGATCAACGTCCTAGGGTGCATTCGGGGAGACGCTATTAACGCTATAAACGCAAACGCTATGAACTTCGTTCGAGGAGCCAATAGCGCGATAGCGATAGCGCGCTTTCCGAACGCAGCCTAAGTGCCAATAGCATTTCGTGCCTCACCTCGAAAATAATAGCGAAAATAGCGCGAGTGATGACGTCACGCTGCCTTTACAGTGACGTCATCATCGTATATCACAGCGCCACAAAGCGTCTCCTCGAACAGTTTTGGACGATAATTGTGCTAATAGCGTGCTCCCCGAATGCACCCCTAGCGGGCTGGTGAAATCCCGAATGACCATATATGGTCATTGCCGCGACGCGTGCTGGCTTTCGCGTCATCGGTCCTCGTCGCTAGGGTCGGATTACCAAGTAATCCGGCCCTCGGTGTTGCCAGGTGCCATTCTCTATCGCGAATACGTTGTGCGCTCACAACATCCCTTCCCCCGCGGAAAAAGAAAACTGAGGTATTCGAAGTTTTTCGTTATTTATTTGTGTTTTTCTTTTTCCTGAGGGATTACACTCTAAATTCCTTATATGCTAATATGTATGCTATGGTTTTCTCCTTTAAATTTTTAATTATTCCCCTTTTTTTTCTTTATTACATAAATAATTATGACTATGATGCTTACTACGGTTACGATTACGGTCGCGGAGCCTATAGGATATATAATATTCTTATTTGTAAGGGCGCTAAAGGCGCTTGGCTGGTTATTTTCCACTTCCTTTTTGATTTCATCTAAGCTTAAACTTAACTTTATTAATTCTGACGGATCTCTGATTACTGGTTCTAACTTGATTTCTCTTTCAGAGTCTAATCTGTTGTCCAAATTTATACTTTCCTCTAAGGTATTAGTTGCATTAAATTCCGGTAAATACATTTGTATCTGTTTAATATAACTTCGGGTGTTTGTTTCTAAAATTATGTCAGGCGTAGTTAATTTACAGTTCTTGCGCAATGTAATTTTTCCAGTTCTTTCGATTTTAATTTTATTTTCGGGGAGTTCGTTACATTGGATCGTTATCTCTGATTTTTTTGGAGTGGAAAATAGCCATGTCTGCGGTTCGGTTAATGCTATCCAGAACGTTACGTTTGAAAGGATATGGCGTTGTCTACGGTTTTCTCTATATTTAGGCGTTTCTATAAAAAGTTGCACTTCGCTTGGCGCATTCTCAGTTATACGGTATACAGGGAAATTTTGATCGCATACAACTGTCGTGATTTCACGTTTACATCTGTTTAGTTCGCTGTCCTTTAATATTAGATAATTGTGATTTTCCCGGTTTATTCCTAACAACGCGTGTGAGGGTTCTAGCAATGTGAATACGTTATGGTTGTAGTGTATCGGTATGGGAGTAATTTTTATAATGTCATATATTGGATATGCTACTATGGGAAACGCTAGGATGGTATACACGTTTGCCTTGTCGTAGTACGCGCTTACGTCTATGTATGTCTGTATAGTGTTCCAGTTTCCGATCTGAATTTTGAATGGAAAGTTCAATCCTCTGGCTAGGTGTACTGTTGCTTCCTTTAATTCTGCGATTATGTTTTCCATGGGAAGTACGCGTGTAATTAAGATGTTACTTTTTGCGTATGTTAGATAATCGGTTATGTCATTTATGTCCGTCGTGAGGTCGGCTATCATAGCGGTTATCAGTATTAATTGTTCGTCTATTTCTTCTCTGTGTATGAATTGGTCGTGTAGTTTTCTAGTGACGTTTGCCAGTAAATTTTCATTGTGGGATAACGTGTGTTCCAATTTTTCGATATGTCCTAGCGTGGCGTTGATGATCTTCAGCTGGTTCTTTGCTGCGTGCTGTAGCGTTTCTTGCTGATTATTAAGCAGTTGTAATTGCTCGTTGATTGTTTTTGCGTCTTCCGCATCCATGGTACCAAATAGAGTTTTGCTTATCTCTCCAATGGCATTGATTAACCCTCGCTTAGCTGCGGGTGACTTGTAGATTGTTTGTAAATGTTCTATTGCGCGTGTTGTTTTATCGTTTTCTCTCTTATTGATCTGGAGAGCAATCTGGCATTTATTTTTGGCGTCTCCAGTGGCATATTTGCAAAGTTCCTCGGTGTTCTCTAAGTATCTCTGGAGCTGTTGGTGTCTGCTTTTTAATGCGGCTACGTCTATGCGTGTCGCTAGTTTCCATGTTGCTTTCGTTTGCTGCAGGTGTCCTATTTTTTCGAAATAAATTCCTGGCTCGTCGCTGAATGATGTCACCTCATACGGCGGCATCGGTTCGGGTGACATTTCTCCCGCTAGGTGAAAGATGATGATCGCTATCCTGTAATGGGAATACTATCTTGGACTTGGTGTTATTTTTATCGTATTTTGCTGATTACGGCTGTTGGTTTTTATATATTTTAGCGCGTTACTTTAGTCCGCGACTGTCTTTTGTCGTGTAACGTCTGGTAAATTTTTTTTTTTTGTTATGACTCCTCTCGAGCGGTTTGTACCCGTTAGGGGTGTTGCGATCCCAGAGGAGCTCCGGGCTGTTGATGAGGGGGAGGGGACCACCCCTCCTGTGCTGGTAGTGCCCGACTTGTCGGAAACTTGGAGCCGCGTTCACGATCCCTTCTTTCATCGTGTTGGTTTTCGGGAGTTTCTGTCTTATGAACCAGATCGAGTGCCCGATCAAATGACGTTGTTTTTGCTGCTCGTCGAGTTGCGTACTTATTTTTTGACTGGTCAGATGCTTGGTGCTCCCCGTCGGCATTAACGTAAGTTTTCTTATCATATTATTTTTCGATTTAACGTGGGTTTTGTTGACTATGTTCGTCCGTCTCGGTTAGCTCTCTTGCTTTTTTCTGCGCGCTATCGCGTCAGTTGGCTGCTACCTTCGAGCAGAGTCAAGTGATTTCGTTTTTCTTCGTGGGCTATTTATTATTTTAATTAATTATGCGGTGCTTCTGTTGTGCTCAACATTTCGCACCCTCCACCTGTGACGCGTGCCAACGTGTGTATTGGGTAGATCTTGCGCCGGCTGCTGTAACAGCGGAACGCGAGTTGCCCCAATCTCCTCCCCCCCGTACGCGGAAGTGGCCCGTCCTGACACCGGGGTGCTTATCCGTCCGTTGCGGGTGATCTTGCACACCGCAACAGGACAAAGGGACGTGGTCCTAATTCGTCCTCGTCGGGAGTAGTATTTCAGTAAGTTGCCATTCTTTTTATTGTATCTTGTTATTTCTACTGCTTATTATTACTGTTCGGTTTCGTGTGGGCTTTACTCTTCGATAAATGCTTTTAACCGGTTTGCATGTACGCGTATCGTTTTGCGCTTTATCTTAATTGTAAAATTTACACCGCTGTGTTTTTCTATGATCACATATGGCCCTATCCATTGTGATTCTAGCTTTTTCGATCTTCCGCGTCGTACAGTTTCGTCGTGTAGCAATACCTTATCTCCTACTTTAAATGTTTCTTTATTACATTTTTTATCAAATTGTTGTTTTGCTTTTTCTTTTTCTTCTTTGGTATGCTCTCTCGCGACTTGATTCGTGGCGCGGATTCGCTCTCGTAGTTCTTTCGCGTAATCTTCGTATGAATATGTTAATTTCGGGGGCCTCGTTAGGGCTGTCGGTAGGTTCGCTCGGTGTCCGTAGACGAGTTCGAACGGTGTCAGTCCTGTCGTTGTATGAGGCGTCGTATTGTAAGTGAACATTGCGTAGGGAATCCACTCATCCCAATCGGTTTGGTCCTCGTTTATGTAGTGCCTCAGATATTCGGCTAGAGTACGATGCGATCTTTCCAGCGCTCCGTTACTCTCGGGATGATATGCGGTTGTCTGTATCTTTTCGATTTTCAGCAATTTGCACATGTTCTTGAATATCTCACTCGTAAAGTTTGTTCCTTGGTCCGTGAGAATTTTCTCCGGAATTCCGTGTTCTAATACTACTTTCGTTACGAAGGCTTTTGCCACGGTGTTCGCTTCCTGATTTTCTACCGGTACTGCCTTGCTGAATTTCGTAAGATTATCTTGAAACGTGAGGAGATATTTATTTCCGTTATTCGTGACTGTTAACGGGCCTACTATGTCGAGCGCGCATTTTTCGAATGGTCGCTCGGGCGTATCTGTGATAACCATTGGCATTTTCGTTTTCCTACTTAGTTTATTTTTTTGACAGTACTCGCATTTGTTTATGTAGTCTTCTACATCCACCGTAATTCCGCGCCAGCTGTGCTGCAATCGGATACGGTTTAGTGTTCGCGTGACTCCTTGGTGCCCTCCCGTAGGCGAGTCATGATATTCGTAGAGTATTTGCCGCTTTTCCTCCTGCCGCTTTTACTCTCTCGGGGAGTCCTCGTCCTGTTTCGCTACATTTATCGCTGATGTTTCCGCTATCGGATTTCGGCTTAGTGCGTCGGCATTCACATTGTTCTTTCCTGCTTTGTGTACGATCTCATAATCGTATTCCTCCAACTTGAGCCTCCATCTTATCAGTCTGGAGCCGGGATCATTTACATTGAATAGCCAGATCAATGGCTTGTGATCGGTTACGATTTTGAATCTGACGCCATATAAATAGGGGCGGAAGTGTTTCACCGCCCACACGATGGCTAAAAGCTCTTTTTCTGTGGTATTATAATTTTGCTCCGCCTTGCATAATACTCGGCTGGCGTACGCTATCGGTCGGTCTTGGCCTACTGTCCCTTGTGAGAGCACGGCTCCGATAGCGTAATCCGACGCGTCGGTAGTCACCACGAACTCTTTGCTGAAGTCCGGGTAATTCAATACCGGTGCTGTCGTTAATTTCTCTTTCAATATATCGAATGCGTTCTGCTGTTCGATTGACCAATGAAACTTTTCTCCTTTTTTCGTGAGCTTTGTTAGAAGCTTGGCTATTTTTGAAAAATTTTCAATAAATTTCCTGTAGTATCCGGCTAGACCGATGAAAGATTGTATATCTTTCACTTTTCTCGGGGTCGGGAATTCTCTTACTGCTTGTAACTTAAATGGGTCTGGCGATATTCCGTCTTCGGATATCACATGCCCTAGATAAAAGACCTCTTTTCGCAGGAATGCACACTTGTTTGGTTGTAGCTTGAGATTGTATTTTCGTAGTCTGAGCAGTACCGCGATTAGTCGCTTGATGTGCCCCGTCAGCGATGCTCCGTATATGACGATGTCGTCGATATATGCAAAGCACTTCAATCCTAGTAATCCGGCTAATACTGCATACATTAGTCGTTGAAATGCAGCTGGTGCATTTTTTAAACCGAAGGGCATTCGGTTGTGCTCGAAGTGTCCTTCTGGGGTGGAGAATGCCGTCTTCTGTTTATGCCTTTCGTCCAGCGGGATTTGATGATATCCCGAGGCTAAGTCTAGCACGGAAAAATATTTCGCATTTCCTAGCTGATCGAGGATATCCGTGATATTCGGCATGGGGAAGGATTCTCCCATGGTGAGGTCATTCATTTTTCTGAAATCGATCACTACGCGAAATTTTATTCTGCCGAGCGCGTCAGGTTTCTTAGCGACAACTATTATCGGCGCGTTCCACTGGCTCGTGCTCGGACGAATTATTCCGTCGTCCAACATTTTCTGTATTTGTTTTCTCACTTCGGCCTTGTGTTTCTCGGGTAACCGATACGGTTTTACGTTCACTGGCGCGCTGTCGGGTCGAGTATGTATTTCGTGCTCAATGGCTGTAGTTGCGCTTAGTTTATCTCCGTCTAGGTAGAAGACGTCATAGAATTCATCGCAGATTTTCTCTACTGCCTCTCGCTCTTCCGTATTTAGGTGATCGAGCTGTATTTGTTCGCGCAATTTCTTTTGTCGCTCTGTGACAGTCTCGTGTTCTTCACTCGCATGTAACGTGAGTACGCTCGCGGCGTCGTCCGCCGGCAGGTCTTCTAACGTTACATGTGGAGTGAGGATCTCCACCGGTTTGTCCGTCACGTTCAATATGCTGACCGGGCAAGTAAATTCGACTGGCTTCACCAGGCAATGTCCGATAAAAATCCCGGGAGCCGGTTCGCCGCTCCTTACTATGCCTACTCGATTATGGTCTGTTACGGCTTCTACAATGGTCTCACTGCAGGGAGGTAGTGTTATTTTCCGATACGGTCGGAGCTTGAAAATGGCCTTGCCTATTCTCAGCTGCTTTGATGTGTTAGAAATATCGGCTTTATGTTTCGTCAGGAAATCGTTGCCTAATATTCCCTCGTATTCGATCGGAAAATCATCTTTTACTACATACATTGTGTGGCGTATTTTCTTTTTCCCGAGGTCCACGGTCGCTTTTATTTTTCCTAGCGTGTGTATTTGGTGTCCCGTTACGCCGATTAATGCTAGTTTTTCCTCTCGCACCATTGTTTTTCCTTTTAGGTTGCCGACTTTTATTAATGTCAGTGTTGCTCCGGAATCTAGTAAGAGATTCATTTCTCCTCTTTCTGCTTCCTGTATGGGCAATGTTATTATGTCTAGCGGGCCTGTCTTGTGCTTCCCCGTTATCTGAGACACCCGATATGTCTCAGCGGCGCGTGCCTTACTTTTCCTGGGCTTCTCTTCCTCCTCGCTGCTGCTGCCGGAGGTTGCGTCCTCGCTAGATTCGTTCGCTTTCGTTTTTCTCACAGTGCTCACCGGTGCTTTCTTAGCAGCTTCCGGCTTTGATCGGCGCGGTCGCTCGGGCTTTGGTCTCCCGTTTAACGACCAGCACTCGTCTCTCTTGTGCCCTGCTTTCTTGCAATAGGTGCACTCGATTGTGTTTATACCACCGGGCTTGTCCGCTCTCGGCAGCGAGAATCTATTAGCTTGCCGGCTCGTACGGCAATCGCGCGCGTAATGGCCGGTCTTTCCACATTTGTGGCATTGCACGGTCGCGTTTCCCGCATTTCGCGCATTTCCCTGATTGAATTTATTTCCGTTCCGCGGGGAGGGGCCTTTGACTTTTTCCTCGGCGCTAGCGCCGGTTATTGCCTCCTGTAGGCTTTGGTATCGTTGTGCTCTGACCAGCATCTTGATATCGTCATGCAGGCCGATCTGGAAGTTATGCAAGGCTTGCATCTTAATACTGTCCAGTATCGCTTTCTGCTGCTCTTGCGAGTGCCTTTGGCCTTCTTCCATGGCCTCGTACAGTTCTCTCGCGAGCTTCTCGACTCGACGCCCAAATTCCTGCGCTCCTTCTCCCGGTTTCTGTTTCAGGGAATTAAATTCCAGCTGCAGGTGGGTCATACCGCGCTTTCCGAGGTATTCCGTTTCAAGCTCTCGTTTCAGCTGCTCGAAATCACGAATATCGCGCGTGTCGAAGTCGGTCATGGCTCTGCCTTTAAATTTCGTGCATAAAATTGCTTCTAGGAGCATGGCTTCGTCCGCGGGCTGTATATTTTTCATCGCGTAGTTACTTGCGCTGATAAATTCGCGGACGCGCTCTCTCGATTCTCCGTTTATCTCGGGAATCATATTTCGAGCCTCCTTCAGGCTGAGAAATCCGATATTGTGCCCTGGCTGGTTACGAACGTCGCTATTCGTCCGCCCGTACGTAACATCTAGTGGGCCCTGGCTGCGCCCGCGGCGCTCTATTTCGGCGGGGCGCTCATAAGCACCGAATTCTACCCGGCGCATTCGGTCCTGTAATTCGCGAATCGCGCGGAGCATTTCCACGGAGCGGTCGAATTCCGCAGCCTCAGCGCGTTCTATTCGGGTCTGCGTGTCGCGCATCATCCGCTGGATGTCGGTAATCATGGTGCCTAGCGCTCCTAGGTCTGTTTGTGATTGTTGTGCCGCTCCTTGGCCTGCTCGTGCCGGCTCAGGGGCTCGGCTTTGGTCCCTTCCGGACGATCGCTGGGCTTCCGATCGTAACCGATTGGTTTCCTCGCTCTCTTGAGCGGGCGTTATGTCTACTCGTGGCGCAGGGGCCGCATTAGCTCTCTGTTGGCTCATTTTATTTGTTCGCGGGGTGTAATCCTCTTCCGTCGGGTCAAACAAGTCGCTCTCGTATGACGTCAGGGAGAATTCTCCTCTCCCTGCGTTCTCGCTTTGAGTGTCGGCCGAGGTGTCCGATCGTGCGTCACCTTCGGTCGGGGGCTGCCGGTGCGCGTCACTGTGTTCGTCGCTGCTTGTATTGTCTGCGCTATCACGCGGGTTTTCGTTTGCGTCGCAAAGGCTGGTGTCTAAAAATTCGAACTCGCGTTCAACGACGACGTTGGGGTGTAACTCGAGCACCGGGGTACTCGCGTCGTCGAGTTGCGCGCCTAAGTTTCGCCGCACGCGATCTAGTTCGTCGTTCGCAAGTCGCGTGGCGCGAAAACGATTCCGGATGCTGTTCTCGATTGCTCGTTGCGTGCGCTCGCTCAACACGAATGACGCGTTGCTGACGGGGGGATGCCGGGACAAGTCGTCCGACATCAATCGACGCTTACGCTCTTAGATCCTGCAATCGCGGAAAGTGATTCTGCGCTTGCGGTTGTGAGGGACGCTCGCGGAGATACAATCCTTTTTCGCGGCGCGTGCCGGTATCGGCTTACAATGGGAATGCAGACTTACATTACCGCCGAATAACGCATCGTCACCGCTTCTGCCGCGTCGACGCCTGACAGGGCCGCTCCTCTGCTCGTGCGTTGTCTCCGCTTAGCTGCGTCCCTCCTGCGCTGCTTCGCTGGCTCGCTGCGTCCCTGCGTCGCTGCTCCGGGCTGGCGAGTCCGTGCGGTAGGTCGGGGCCTCTCCGGTGTCGCTGATAACACGCGGGGCTGCTACCGTTGCTTCACTCTGCCGGGATCTGGCTGGCTTTTCCTCTCCGAAATATTTACCGCCTTTTGATGATCCGCTCCTTTTTGCAGGCGTAAGTCTGGCAGGATGTCCTTCTCCGGTTGGCAGGATCCCACCGCTGCCACCAATTTGTTGTGCCGGACTCCGATTCAAGGGATCGGCACAGAGTTCGTTCTGGATCCGCCGGGAGGAAGGGACAATCACTTGGCCAGTCACTTGTTCAAACGACACTTTAATAAACTCTTCAATTAATTAATACAAATGGCTTCTTTGATTCACTGCCCTGACTTGCGGGCGCTCGTTATAGAATAGGTTACGTCGGTCGTGCGCGATTAGTCTTACGTTCTAGACTGCCCGCCGTTCCTTGGAAGGGCGGGCTTTTATCGCCTTGGCATCGCTGACTTAGCAGTCAGCGATTTTGACTTCGCGATCAACGTCCTAGCGGGCTGGTGAAATCCCGAATGACCATATATGGTCATTGCCGCGACGCGTGCTGGCTTTCGCGTCATCGGTCCTCGTCGCTAGGGTCGGATTACCAAGTAATCCGGCCCTCGGTGTTGCCAGGTGCCATTCTCTATCGCGAATACGTTGTGCGCTCACAACAGTATAATTCTCTTTATTTTCAGGTACCCGGGATCGCTATGGAATCGTCTCATCTAATCACCGGAATCGGTGTAATAAAGGTAAGTATAAAAGGTAAGTATATCGCGGCTTAATATTACCGCACGCATAATTATATGATAATAAATTCTTAAATTGACAGGGAATATTATAAAAGTATTAAAAACATGAATGTAATATTAAATCGGCTAAATGCCGTCTAAAAGTGTAGAAAGTTCACAAAAGTGTAAAAGGGTGTAACTGAATACAATCAAAATCAATGTTAAATGAAATATCAAATAAATCTTTGCCTGGAATAACTCCATTTGGCTGTTCTCTGCACCGCAGAATGTAATCGTTAGTAATATGCTGAAAATTAAATGAATCTAAGGAAATCTGCACCTAAAGTGCTCAAAGTGTACTAAAAGTGTTGTTGCCGTCGCAGGCTGATCTCGCACGCTTATTCTAAGACGTCGAGTGTAGAAAGTGTAGAAAGTGTAGAAAGTGTTGCACCTTTCGGTGACTTTGTCTCGTATGCTGAAATCTAACATGTAGGTGTAGAAAGTGTAGAAAGTGTTGCACCTTTCGGTGGCTTCATCTCGCACGCTTATTCTAAGTCGTCGAGTGTAAAAAGGTGTCGCAAGTGTGACAAAAGTGTAGAGCCTTCGCTGGCTCGCTCCGCACGCTGAATCTAACGAAACAGGTGTAGAGAGTGTTCAAGGTGTACTAAGAAAGTGTAACCGTTCAAAATGTTTCTAAATGTTTGAAATTTATGTATTTAATTCTTAATTGGCCAAATGGGTCGTTTTCTGCAATGAACTCTATAAATTATCAATATTAAATGTAATAAGTGCTGAAAGTGTGCACCAAGGCCTCGTATCTGTTAATCAATGCTGTTAATCTAAATGAAACGTTATGAAATGACTGAAAACAAGTTAAATGGGATTTCTCTCCCGTGTACAGATTATCTCTGCGTGTTTCTATCGGCTTAGGGCCTGTAAAGTGTAACTAGTGCTGTAAAGTGTAATAAGGTATAATCCTTTAATTATGTTCTTTAAAATTATGTGAACCTTCCTAAGTACTCGGGAATCGTCCCGCTCGTTATCCAAGTATGAATATTATTTAATTAAATGTAATATGTCGAATTATCGACGCTGGCTGGAATTATCGCAATTATATAAATCTTAATGTTAATTGAATCGTGTTACTTGACCGTCACTCGCGGATCGGTCGCGGATCTACTCCGATACTTAAAATTAATACATATAGTGTAAAAAGTGTGAAAAGTGTAATTATTGTTTCTGGATCTAGAAAATTTATAATAAAAGGGAAAAATATTATGAATGAAACTATTAAGTATTCTTTGAGATTCATGATGTTACTATTATGGAAGATAATATGGTTCTGATTGCACTCTGTGCGAATATATAAGTAATAAGATACAAACTACTGCAATTGTAAATAAAACAAATATAAATGATAGTATTATTAGCTTGAATTTATCGGGGTCCATTTCTAATTGTATTTATCTTTTTATTTTTAGGAATAGGATGTGGTTCGGCAGGTAAGTAATGTTATATCTCTTTTTCAATAAATCACATGTGTATAATATCTTTGTGCTTGTTAGCAGGTGTCATTTGAGTGTATGTTAAATCTTATCTTTAAAAACGCTATCGCGCTGGCTCGTTGCCCTTATATGCTTAATAAAATTAATTACTTGCACCTTTCGTGCAGGAGTGTCGCTTCCGCAATAAATAATATAAAATCACGTAAATGAAATAAAATATTATATATATAACACACGTTTATTGTTCCTTTGCCCCTATAGGCTTTGATATATGTTTTCGTGCGACTCGGCTGCATCGGTCTGTTGCACCTCCTCCACCTTGGCTGCTCCTGCGTTCTGCTCGTCCGGTCCAGCGGGCTGTACACCCACTTCCAGCAACCTCTGCACCTCCTCGCTTCGTACAAACTCAATCAGGTCAGGATTGACCTCGTCCTCCGCCTCGCAGAGACCGTCCTGACACTCTGCCGTTGACTGGCTCGCCGCTACGAGTGCACCTGATTCTGCACTCTGCTGCTCCTTCTGTCCCTCTGCTTCCTGCGGGTCGCTTGACATCTCGCCAACCCGGCCACTGCTTCCACGGCTCGTAACGGGAACGGAGGGTTTATCCTGCGGTTCCAAGGGAGGCCCCGGGAAACGCGATGATTCTTCCGGGACCCCACCCGCGCCGCGCCCATTTGAGCGTCCTCGTTGAGGGCTTTGGTGCCCTCAGTGGCCTATCGCACTTTCCGTTGTGCAGGCCTAGCTGTCCTGATGTGGCGGGCCGGAGGGCCATCAGCTCCGACCCGCCGTTCCTCGTGTGGGGGGCATATTCGGCGGACGTGTGGTTTACCCCGCCCCCAAGCCTGCGCTCCCCAGTTGACTCCCCTCTAGAGGAGGGGGGAGTCTAGTCCCTCGTAGTTCCGAGGCTCGCTCGTGTGCGAGCGAGTGCCAGCGTATGGGGAGGGGGAAGGATAGAGCCACCGATCGCGGGTGCGGTGCTCCCGCCCCGTTGGGACAGGGCGGAGGGCGGGCCTATAAAAAGCCCGCAGCCAAAAACCGCACCGTGCGGCATGCGTGCGCGGTGCTCCCGTCCCTCAAAATAGGGGCAGGAGCAGGTCTGATAGTAGGCCCGCGGCAACCGCGCAGCTACCTTGATTCGGTGGAATGTCCGACCCCGCTCCCCCCCGTCATCTCTCTTCTTCCGAAGACGACGTGACGAGGGGATGCCGGCCTCCGCGTTGACGCGGCGGTCGCGGTCCCCCGCTGCTGCTGCTGCTTCCGTTATGGTGTGTCCCGGTGCGGGTTGCACACGGGGCAAGCGTCGTAACCCCCCGCGGTGCCGCCTCTCCCCCGGCGGCCACCCGGCATACGTCGGCGCGCGGGTGGCGGGGGCGGCCTTTAACGCCGTCCCCTGTTTCCCGCCCCACCTCCTCCGTTACGGCCCTGTCGCCGTGGGGGGGGCGGTGGTGGCTGTTTACCGCCCCCGCCTCCATTTTCGTTAGAAGGGGCTGTCTGTCCCCTCCTGATGCGTTCCGCGGCCTCCTTCTGCGTCATAACTTGGCCGCAGAAGGAGGTGAACGCCCGCCACTTTTCTTCTCCTCGCGCCCCGACCGCCGCGACCAGGATGGCCGGGGGGGAGAGGTCGTCCCCGACCACCGCCCGGAGAACCCGGCGCTCCTCGTCCCACGCAGGGCAGGATTCGAGGGTGTGCTGCGCCGTGTCCATTGCCTCCGGGCAGTGATGGCAGCCGGTGGTATCCTCCTTGCCGATTCGGCACAGGAACTCTCCGAAGCAGCCGTGCCCGGAGAGCACCTGCGTCGAATGGAACGTGAGCCCGCGTCCCCTACTCTCGGCCCACTCTCTCAGGACCGGCTGGACGGCTTCGCGTATCCTGCTCCCGGAGGTCATGCGGGGTTCCGCGACTCTGACTTCCCATTCTCGGATGAGGCGCTCCCTTTCTTGCAGCCTCAGCTGTGCCCTCTCCCTGGGCAGAATGACGCCGTCCAGGTTCCTCTCCTCCTGCATCCGCCGATAAGTCCTCGGTTGTGACCTCGCGAGGAGGTCGATCGGCGGAATGCCCGAGAGGGCAGTCGCCTCCGCATGCGAGACGGTCCGGTACGCTCGGGACGCCCGTTGCGCGACCAGGCGCTGGACGCCCACGAGCTGCCTCAGGAGCGCCGGGTTCTCCGCTACCCTCTCGGCCCATCGGCGCTCCGTACAGCAGTACCGAGTAAACCGTCATCGCATACAGACGACGCACGCGCCCGCCCGCCCTGCCCAAGTTGGGCAACAGTCTGGCCAAGCTGTTCGCCACAGCCTTGGCCTTGGGGACTGCCCGGGCAACGTGCGTGCTGAAACTGCCGGTGCTGCCCAGCCATACACCCAAGTTCTTGATGTCCTGGGTGATGGGAACGCGGACTCCCTCTATTGTGAGGCTGAGCCCGTCCGGCGGCGGCTCCCGCAGAGTCCGCCCGGCCCCGGCAGACACCATATTGTATTCCCTGGCGGGCCGACCCGGCCTGCCCGTCAGGATCCTACGCGGCCTGCCAGGGGCACGCCGCAGCTGGTTGTAGAACCATGCGGCTTGCGTCTTCTGCGGGGCCACCTTTAGGCCCAGCCCCTCAATCGCTCTTACCACCGTGGCTGCCGCCGCGTTGGCCAGTCTCTGTGCTTCCTCCCACGTCCCCCCGCTGACCCCCAGGTACACGTCATCCGCGTACCCGGTCAACCAACAGCCAGCGGGGAGAGGTACCCGGAGGACCATGTCGTAGGCTATTATCCAAAGAAGGGGCCCTAACGGACCCCTGTGGCACACCGCAACCCACGACCCGGGTCCTCAGGACTCCCTCACCGTCCGTAAACATGAGGCCCCTGTCCCGAAAATAATCGGCCACCACTCGTACCAGGTACGGCGGCACGCCGAATTCCAATAGGGCCTCTCCTATTACCGACCAGGGCAGGGAGTTGAAAGCGTTTTGGACGTCGAAATCGCATCGATGGTCGATCGGCCCGCGCGGAAACCAAATTGGTCGTCGGAGAGGCCCCGACCCTCCTCCCGGGACAGTTGCTGGACGAGGCGTTCGGCGATGATCCGCTCGAAGATCTTACCGACCTCGTCCAGCAGGCAAATCGGACGGTACGCCGATGGGGAGTCCGCGGGTTTTCCAGCTTTAGGAAGCAGGACGAGACTGGCCTGTTTCCATCTTTGGGGGAACCGGCCGGCTTTCAGGCACGCGTTGAAGATGCGTATTAGCCTGTCGGCCAGTCTCCCGGCGACCGAGACCCAGGCTCTCCCGGGGATTCCGTCCGGGCCAGGCGCTTTACGTCGCCTGACCCGTTTGATTGCTCGCTCCAACTCCTCTCCCGTTACCCCCAGTTCTTCGTCCCAATCAGGGACGTGGACCTCGGGAAAGAGGACGGCGCCGCCGTCCCCCTCTGGGAAGAGTGTATCCACCACTCTTCCCGCGAACCGGGGGTCTCAAGCGTTCGAGTACCATTTTGTAGGGACGCCCCCACGGATCCTCATCTAAGGAGTGGAGGAGCTCTCCCCAGGAGTGCTCCTTGGCCGCCTTTATCGCGCCGGAGAGCGCCTGACGGGCAGCACGCCAAGCCTCTCCGGTCTCCTCAGCGTCGCGGTCTCCGCGCCCAGCTTTGGCGCGGAGCCACTCTCGCATTTTATGGACGGACACTCGCCTTAATTCTGCGATAGTGTCCGTCCACCAGTACGTAGCCCTCCTCGGGGGGAGCCTCTTGACGCGGGGCATCGCGGCATCGCAGGCTCGAGACATGAGGTCCCGCAGCCGGTCTGCCCCGTCGTCGACGTCGATTCCCCCGTTATCCGCATCTTCTTGCGGCTCCTCCTCTTCGTCCGCTCAAGTGAGCCCGATCACTGCCGCTCGCAGATGATCGGTGCTCAACTTTTTCAGGGCCTATTTCTACCTAGATGCCTCTAGCTCCCGGCGTCGGGCCAGGACTTCCCGGGAGGCGGCGTTGACCACCATCTCAATGTGACGGTGGTCCGACAGAGTTTCTCTCTCTATTACCACCTCCCAGTGTCCAATCCTGCGCGCAGCAGGGGGACTCGCCCACGTCAAGTCCACTATGGACCTCCCCCGTCTGCACAGGAACGTGCTGGCCTGGCCCGTATTTATGAGGACCAGGCCCAGGCCCGACGCCCACCCTTCCAAGGTATGTCCTCTTTGATCTGCGGCGGGGGATCCCCAGAGGGGGTTCTTCGCGTTGAAGTCCCCCGCCACGATTATTCCGCCAGGCGACATGAGGAGGTGTCTGCGTGCACTAGCGTGCATGTCGTGCAGCACCCCCTCGAATTCTGCCTGGCTCCACCTCGGAGGGGCGTAGATGCTCATCACCGAGACGAGCCCCCAGCGAACGACCACGTATCCCTTACCCCTTTCGCTCATTGAGCAGGGGGGGGAGTGCAATGTGTCCCTCCACATCACGGCGGCAGAGCCCGTGTCGTCCGTTGCCCAACACGGATGGTTGGGCGGGACACGCCACGGCTCCGACACCACTCCTAAACCACACCCGCGCTTCGCCATTGTCTGCAGGAAGAGATCCTGGGCGGCGCGGGCGTGGTTAAGATTGCACTGTAGAAGACGGAGGGGAGGCATTTACGAGCCAGTCGAGAGGTCCTCCACATCCACCTCCATTTCTCCGGTTTCCTCCGTTGTTGATGGAGGGACCGTGTCTCCTTTCTGGCCAGCCGGGAGTTTGTCGCCCTCGGGCAGTGGAGGGGCGGCCGACCAGCCTGTCGTGCCCTCTCCCTCTGGCCATTTCGTGCTCGCCTCTTTATTCGGGGCGATCCGCGTGTCCACCAGCACCACCCTGCACTTGGTTAACGCAACGTTTTCCAAGCACCTGATGCTGGGGGGATTCTTCGCCTTCGCCTTCCCTTCCGTTTGGGGGGTGGCGACGTTCTTCGTCGCTTTCGCCCCAGGCAATTGTCCGCTCTTTTTGCCGGTGCCGGTTTTGGCTGGCTTTTCGGTGGCGGCTTTGCCCTTCCCCTTCTTAGCCTTACAAACGCTGCCCCCCCCCCATTTAACGAAAAGAGGTATCCCTAGAGGAAAAACTGGGCTCCGTCTTTCGAAAGAAACGTTGAACCGTTGGTCCAAAGGAAAAAGGAAGTGGTAGTGGTAATGGATGTGTTGGAAACGCTAGGAATCAGGTCGCAATAGAATAGGGTTGAAGAAGGAGAAGAAAAACGCTTCAAAGCATTTGTAGCGTCAAATGGTCCGTAGCCCAGGTCGGTAGATAGGCTAGAGAGGGGGCGTGAGTAGCGTGCGTAGCGTGCGACAGTCCAGGCACGGCAGCTAGGCACAGGATACGTATTTTTTTATAAATGCCCCTTTTACACGCCTGTTTGAAGGATAAAACACCTTTTTAAAAAAAATCGGCTTTTCTCTTTTGGGCTGAATAGTTTGAAGAGCACTTTAGAATAATGACAAAATAAATTTTTTTATTTTAATTTTTTATTTTTATAAAAAAATAAAAACTTATAAAAATGTTTTGTTGTTGTTTTAAAGTACTCTTCAAACCATTCAACCTTTGTTAAAAAAAATTTTTTTCTATTTTTTATAATTTCGGAAATATTCGGCCCGAAAGAGAAAAGCCGATTTTTTTCAAAGGGGTGTTTTACTTCCTAAACATGCGTATGAGTACTTGTAAAAAGTACGTGTCCCTTATTTTTGTCTAGAAAACAACACATCAAAATCGAAGGGCGACACTTCCGTACCTTTCCTTGTTAGTAACATCACAGTACACGTTTTTATATATTTTTGCTAAGCATATACTGGTTATAGTTCATGTGGAAGACGTGTGGTCCATCGAGGATTTGTAATTGTATTTTTCCATTTCACTGACCACGTCCATTAATTTTTGCAAACCGCAAAGCTCGACTAATCGTTTGGCTCAGTTTATAACGCAGTGAAATAAAGGTTACCCATAATAATGCGTCTTTAGCAAAACCTGTTATCGTTCTAGTCATTATACCATTCAACAAGCACGACAAAATCATGTCAATTTCTTTCTTATGTGCTTCGCACGTTTTATCGAGTTTTGAATCGGATTATTATTATCCATGCCGCTGTAAGTGTTCAATATATTCTGAAACCAAAATATACAATAAATTTTTATTTACTGAAATACGTGTGTGATAACTACAGGTATTTTTCTCAATTATATATATTACCTGTAAACAATATTGAGATGCATTGACTCTTTTTTTGTAGATGTATTGTTCATCATTTTCAGACCAAGGCAAAACGTCTGTCATAATGGACTTCGTTCGGCCGATATTGTTTTTGCACAACTTGCCTATACATAATATGAATTATGTACAGGCACTACAGTTAGATCATTTCCTCGTTCTGTTCAACTTTCACAAGATGATTTTAGATAAATTTTCCTTCTTGAAGCTCTCAGCACCAGCTTCAATCTTCTCTACATGATAATCTGCTGTTTGATTGAGCTGTCAAAATTTCCGATTAATTAAAATTATTATTAGAATTATTATTATTAGAATTAATAAAAGCATTATTACATAATTTTTTATTGTAGAATATATTTGTACATATTTACATAGATACATTCATACGTATGTATATACATATGTGTGTTATACAACTAATAATAAAAGTTTTATTAAGTTAATTTTATTAGTTCCAATAATAATTTTAATTAGTCGAAAATCATATTTTGAAAATGAAATCAATTAAATAGCAGATAAAGAAAATCCTAATC
>NW_027249904.1:0-61345 GCF_030848795.1 Temnothorax nylanderi
TTTTTATAAAACGGAAATATTTTATTATATAAAATTATTGAAGACATAATTATTATTACAATTTAAGAAATGCAGGGAGAATTTCTGATCGTTAAGTTAACATCATTATTCAAGTTCTTGTTGATTTACAGGAATACCTACATACATTTCATTATTAATAATCATGTGAACACAAGGTGCAACAATATTGTCAATAGGAATTAATTCAATATCAAGAGACACGGTAGTGTCTCGCGCCAAGTACACGCGGAGCGAGACCGACCGTGACTCTTTTACGCGACGCGACGGGTTGCGAGTACTCGAGATGTTGAGATCTCGATAAACGAGTGAACGGATCAAGTTCTAAGTAGGCTTGATCGACAGCTTGGGGTCGAAATAGGGGGGGGTTTCTCTTATAATATTCCGCTACGTGCCCTACGAGCGGAGATATTGCGACGCAAAGTCCAAATGTGAAAAATTTTATTTAAGATACTCCTCCTCCTAACGCCGCGATATCTTGATCACGTGATCAGAGAAAATGTCCCTTTCACTTTTTCGCCACTGGCGGCGCTTTCGCGCAGTGCAGATATAGTGCGTTCATATACGTGTTTGTACTGCGCGCAGTGCAGATGTACTGCGCGCAGTGCAGATAGTTAGTGCGTTCAGCGTGCTGTCACGTCACAGTCAGTTCACTTAACCTATCGAGAGATACGGTAGTGTCGGAGCGAGACCGACCGTGTGACTCTTTATATATATTGACAGCAGAGAGCTGATACTGAGATCAAGGAGTCAAGGAGCCTGTTCACACGAGGCGTTTCTGCCGCGCGATTGCGGCCGTGCGTTAACGTTTGCACGAGCCGCACGCTGTCGCGAGGTAAGGTGCGACAACGCGCGTACGCGAAACGGTAGTAACACCGTAATCGTGCCGGCGATATACTGAATTTGAATTGCTTCGTGCTTATCTGGAGATTTCGTATCCCTACATCGTGTTACCACCGCTGCCGGAAAAGAAGGTTCTCTACGCTTGGCAGAAAGTGACGACTGACACGTTCGATCCCGACTTCGTTGATCGCAGAAGAGCTGGACTCGAGGTACGTTTCCAATTTGCAATTATAACAGTATCGTGCGATGAATGTTGTACTAACCTCAAAGTCGGAGCATCCTTGCTCACCGCTACGGGATCGACGTAAAGTTTTAGCGGATTTTAATCTTCCGAATTAGCGTCGCAACAATATTAGTCTTCCATTATCTATTGCCTCACAACTTTTCGATTTTAATATTCTGTAGCTGTATAGTTATTTGTACACAATCGTGATATTAATATACATCAGATTGTTCATGTTTTTGTGCTGTTACAGTTCTATGATTTAGAGGAACTGTTTCGTAACGGTGGCCCCGTGCCAGATACAAATTACATATTCCTGGGAGATTTTGTCGATCGGGGCTACTATAGCTTAGAAACGTTTACTCGTCTGCTCACATTTAAAGCTAAATGGTCCGACAGGATAACGTTACTACGCGGTAATCACGAAACTAGACAAATCACGCACGTTTATTTGGATTTTACGGTAAGTGCGCAACGATACTTTCTTTTCTGGGCTTTTTTTACATTTGTGTATAATAAAGCTTTGATTTCATTGGTCTCTTCATTTTCTGTTCTAGATGAATGCCAAAACAAGTACGGCAATGCTAATGCGTGGAAGTACTGTTGTAGGGTATAACTCCACTTTTGATTACGCTCGAATAAAATTCTGTTTAGTTAATTGATGAACAGGTTCTTTGTGTACACGGTGGATTGTCTCCAGCTATTAGAACACTAGATCAAATTAGAACGATTGAAAGAAATCAAGAGATTCCACACAAAGGTATTAATTGTATAAAGTGATATGTCATTGCAAAAGTTACATAATAATAAAAGTTACATGACTGGATATTTACTGTTATTGTACAATAATAATAAAATATCGTTGCTTAATTGCCATATTACAGGTGCTTTCTGTGATTTGGTCTGGTCCGATCCAGAAGATGTAGAAACATGGACAGTAAGTCCGCGTGGTGCAGGCTGGCTGCTTGGCAGCAAAGTGACTTACATGTTCATGGAAGTGAATGATCTTAAACTCATCTGTAGGGCGCACCAATTAGTTCAGGAAGGTATGTCTTTGCTCAAATATTTCTGTCGCAGATTTTTTTAAATATCTCGGAAGTATGTATTGATGACGCATATTTTTATCATGCAGGTTATAGGTACATGATTAATGACAAACTCGTCACAGTGTGGTCGGTCCCAAATTATTGTTATCGATGTGGTAACAGCTAGTATCATGCAGTTCACGACAGTGGATCAGAGATCACCAGTGCTGTTCCAGGCAGTGCCTGATTCCGAGAGAGTAATCCCACCTCTAATGCCCACTCCGTACTTTTTGTGATCTATCTTAGTGGCTCATCTGTACGGATGCGGAAGAGAAATGTCTGTGTCTAGACTCTACGGAATCACATGATTTGATTGGCCGGATCCAGGCTGGTACCATGACGGACCCACACATTCATGAGAATATATCACTGATTATATACATATTACTTTAGAAAATTTTGATTCCCTTAAAAGAAATTATTTGATGCGTTCTACGATCAAAGTACGATACTTAGAGAGGACTGAATTGTCGTGTGATTGATCTTATTCAGGGAATGTTCTTTAGATTTTTTAAGAACTTTATCAGGTTTTACATGTTGTAAAGTTAATTACATGTTGTAAAGCTAACTTTTATATATCTACATAGTATCTGCCATTGCATCAGCCTGATTTTTGTAGCTCGAGAAAAAAAAAGAAAACGATATTTTGCATCAGAGCAAATGTGAACATTCTGTGGTATAGACGCTTTTGCTGTCTACTATGTACATTCTGTAGAGCATTCATATCTCAGAGCAGCATTCTGGACTTTAATGTTCAAAAGACTAAGAGCTTTTAAATAATTTATGAGCGCGAATAACGCAAATAGTCCAGTGCTGTGTGTGAATATAAAAAGAAAAGAAATATCACGTTTAAACATTCCGGCAAAAAGTACACTCTCTGAGTACAGTAAATGCTTCTCTGACATTACAATCGTTGTGCGTAGAATTCAGATTTATTAAAGCGTGAGCATATATAGTACTGTTAAGGTCTTCCTGAACATATAAATGATCTGTTGCTGGTTTAGGTACTGTGTGTGCTGCGTACCGTTCTTTTTTCTTCTAAATGCGCAATCGGTGTTCTTAGCAAGAATCGTAAATTCGGCTCTTTTTCGCCGAAGTACAAATAGCGTGTAGCAGTAGCCAAAGTTTTCCTGCTTAGGTAAGGAAATCCGATAGCGGGATCGTTATAGCATCTGTAGAGAGTTGTCTTATTATTTTTATGCACATGACATTTTTTTACGCTTAATTTTAAGAAATTCCGAGCTCAAATATTGTCTTTAACCTTTAGAGGCCGGGAAAAGGACTTGAAGAGTTTTTTTTTTTTTTACTATTTTTCCCTTATTCAACACACAAATTTTGCCCGAAAACATCAAATAGATTGTGTTTTTTGGGTGGTCGATATTTCGACCACCCCCGGCCTCTAAAGGTTAAACTACCTTGACACACATTAATGTTCTTTTCAAGAAAGATATCCACCGTTCGTTCGTCACACACACTTCTCTCTTTTATATATATATATATATATATATACATATATGCCAAATCGCTGTCGTATTGAATAATCGTAATTAACTAATTGTCATAAGTTCATTAATGTAGGGAGCAACTTGAAAAAAAAAAAACCGAGACCCTTAGCAATGTGCCTCTAAATTAATAAGCGTTTGTGTAATATAATGATACGATATTGATATGACATAATTAATGGAAATGCACCGGCCATTGCGTATCATAAGCCTGAATTCTGACCATCGATTTTTGCTAGCTCACGATAATTCCTAACCGATCACAGACCCGACAAATATGGCATTGGCATTGTGGCACAGGCTGTCAAGTTGAGACTACTCTATTTTGAATTTTGTGATGTAGACCGAAGGAGGCGTGTGCAATGGTCATGTCGATGTTTATAACGACTCTCCTTGTCGCACCATTCGAAGAGGTGTTTTGCGAAGATCCGTTATTCCAAGAAATGTAATAAACTTTGAACAGTGCCTTCAGAACTATAACACGACGGTCTACTAGAAGTATAAATGCTTTCTTATTCTATTTCATATAAGCCTTCCGCTATTGTTTTGGAACGAGCCTTTGCTTTTTCGCGAAACTTTTCTACGATATTACGTTTTACGATTTTACTACCTTTTAGGTCTACTCTTACAATTTTACATCACGCGCGCGCGGTATATTCTCTATTTGTACTACATATTATAACGTACAATTACAATTGCGCGATACTTTACGCGAGTAATGTATTACATAAGGTAGAGAGGAGCGCATCTAGAACGAATTGGGACACGGAGCTTGCGTTACAAACTCGACTCGCTACATTTGCAGCCTCCGAGTCGTGAAACGGTTTCGCAACGACGAGAACGCCCTACGTGCGGTACGGATATCATTAGAAATCCTTAAAAAAAAAAAAGAAAAGAAGTATTAGCCTCTGTATCTATTGGGGTGTTCGCGGCGTTTCGTTTACCGGAATGCCTCTGTCTGTGATCGCTTTAATCTTATCGAAGTGTCCAAGCGCTTGCGGCGACTCGATATTAATAATCGGTAAGCTCGCGAGAGAGAGAACAAATAAAGACAATTTGCAAGATAAAAATAAAATAACGAAGACTAATTTAGCTTAATGTGCTCCGTGCGGGAGCTTGAACACTGCGCATAATCCTTAAAGATCTCACAGGTAGACACCATTTTAAAACGATCATCATGTACCTTGAAAGTATAGACTTTGTTATGTTAATGTAATGAAGAACGTTTGTAATAAAAATTCGCAAAAAATCGCACTTGATCGCATTGTCAATAATAGAGAAGAACACGATCGCATAGTGCAGACCAAACGCTTTGGACCAAACGCTATGGTACATGAGCATATTTACAGTTCGAAGACCAAGAGGTAGAGCCGCGGGGATACGACGACAAGAAGAAAGATGTCGTCAGCTAACCACCATTGGGGTAGACGAGGCAGAAGACCGAGACAGTAACATAATTATTTTTAAGCCGTATTTTTAAGCAGTAATATAACCCGTCAGTATTATATATTCGTACCTCTGACCATACACATATGAACACACACATACAAAGTGAATATGTGAATATGCTACGTTTCTTATACATACATGAAAACATAATTGCTAAATAAACATTTAATAAAACTATTATATTGTTATTTACTTCATACTTACCAAATCAAGTTTTATTTAATATGTATAATCTATTGTAACTGTAAATAAATTTATTATTTACTGTATAATTAAATGCTGGTACATTCAAGAAATTTGTAATTCTGACCTGGATTTATATCCTGTCTAAACTACACATGTATGTTTAAATTGATGTTTTACCTAGTTATTGCACCAATAATGTTTAAATAAATCGTAGCTTTAGTTTTTAACGCAGGAAAAGAAAATTTAACGTTTAAGCGCTAACCAATGTTGATGCATTTTTCTGAAGAAATACTTACAGATTGATTTTGTTGCATATTCGAAATCTAAAATCCGAGCATGCTAGAAGCACTTTCATTATCTTCAATGTGTCAGGTATTTTAAAAGAACACTAAATTTATCTTTAAAAATAGGCAAAATTCAAGCAGCTGTAACTTTGTTAAAAATGAACAAAATTTAAATTTAAAAAAAGGATTTTAAAGCTTGAAATCTCTACTTTTGAAAGTTTTTATCGTGGATTGAATAAGAAATGAGCATTTTGACTTTGATTGCTCATAACTTCCTTAAAAAACATCGTATTACAATTCAAAAAACAGATTCTTAAAGCTGAAACTTTGCTTTATTGAACGGTATAATTGCCAAATTTTTTAAAATAACAAATAGACATGATACAAATAAATGAAAATAATGTAAATTATTTTTAAATGCAGAGTACTTAAAAGTACAAAAAAACATAAAGAATAAATTTGTTTTATTTGTATCATGTCTACATGTTATTTAAAAAAATCTATTTTCTTAGAAATAATAGTCTGTAACACCTTTAGCTTTACAATCTGTACATACTGTTTGTAAGATATACTCTTTATAAGACTAGTTAGAAGAGGATGCGTAACACTACAAAATGCATGATATCAGTACAAAATTACCTTTTTCAAAAAAGGTAAAAAAAGGGCGCCAAGTACACGCGTGGTTGTTACCTCTGAAAAAAACCAAGTGGTAGTATCATTAATTTTATCTCACAAAATTGTCTCACAAAAATTGTCTCACAAAATTGTCTCACAAAATTGTCTCACAAAATTGTCTCACAAAATTGTCTCACAAAAATTGTCTCACAAAATTGTCTTACAAAAATTGTCTCACAAAATTATTAAATTACAAAATTGTTACTTTATTCAATCCAAGTGATATCTATCTTAACAAAATTATTAAAAACAGAAGTCGTTTTTGTTCGACCCAACTGGCCTAATAATTAATATATTTAAACTCACAACGTTTCGAAAAATTATCTCACAAAATTGTCTCACAAAAATTGTCTCACAAAATTATTAAATTACAAAATTGTTACTTTATTCAATCCAAGTGATATCTATCTCGAAAAAACCTAAATAACAAGTGGTATCTATTTAAAAAAAAATATGTGAAATCTTTTAATACTGCGCCAATTACAAAGAGAGAATATATATATATATATATATATATATATATATATATATACCTTATAACAAAATTATTATTATATCACGAAATTGCGTTACCAAACTCAATCCAAGTGATATATATATTTCAAAAAAATATATGAAATCTTTAAATTACGCCAACTACAAAGAGAATATATATATTGCTTTGAAAAATAATTGTAGTGCAACTACTCTTAAAAAATAAAACAAAATTGTGTTACCTAACTCAACCCAAGTGGTATGTATCTTTGTATTCCTGAGGATCTTTCTATCAACCCAAGTGGTAGTAGTTTTAATTCTCCTTGATAAAATTATAATATTACAAAGAATGATTCAATCATTTTAATCACAAAGAATTAAAGAGGTAACATTATAAAATAAAAATATTTAATTAAAATAAAATAAATAAATTTTTCTTGTAAAAAACTTGGCGCTGCTTTTTTAAGGTTAATCCAGACAAACTTGCATAGGTGCATAAGCATATGCATAAAGAGATGGATTGGTCTATTTCCTTTTGCACATATATCTGAACCAATAAATTTCTTACGCTTATGTTTATGCGCGATGCAAATTTGTCTGGATAGACTTTAAAAAAGCAGCGCCAAGTTTTTTACAAGAAAAATTTATTTATTTTATTTTAATTAAATATTTTTATTTTATAATGTTACCTCTTTAATTCTTTGTGATTAAAATGATTAAATCATTCTTTGTAATATTATAATTTTATCAAGGAGAATTAAAACTACTACCACTTGGGTTGATAGAAAGATCCTCAGGAATACAAAGATACATACCACTTGGGTTGAGTTAGGTAACACAATTTTGTTTTATTTTTTAAGAGTAGTTGCACTACAATTATTTTTCAAAGCAATATATATATTCTCTTTGTAGTTGGCGTAATTTAAAGATTTCATATATTTTTTTGAAATATATATATCACTTGGATTGAGTTTGGTAACGCAATTTCGTGATATAATAATAATTTTGTTATAAGGTATATATATATATATATATATATATATTCTCTCTTTGTAATTGGCGCAGTATTAAAAGATTTCACATATTTTTTTTTAAATAGATACCACTTGTTATTTAGGTTTTTTCGAGATAGATATCACTTGGATTGAATAAAGTAACAATTTTGTAATTTAATAATTTTGTGAGACAATTTTTGTGAGACAATTTTGTGAGATAATTTTTCGAAACGTTGTGAGTTTAAATATATTAATTATTAGGCCAGTTGGGTCGAACAAAAACGACTTCTGTTTTTAATAATTTTGTTAAGATAGATATCACTTGGATTGAATAAAGTAACAATTTTGTAATTTAATAATTTTGTGAGACAATTTTTGTGAGACAATTTTGTGAGACAATTTTTGTGAGACAATTTTGTGAGACAATTTTGTGAGACAATTTTGTGAGACAATTTTGTGAGACAATTTTTGTGAGACAATTTTGTGAGATTATTTTGTACGTGACATTTATGTAAAAAAGTATTGCTATCGTATATAAAATTATCCCCTTCAACATGTAATATATAGTCTGTTATAATTTTTTTAATTACAGCGTAATGATCTCCATTACATCGACAAAGTCTTATGCAATTACAATTACTAATTTTAATAAAATAAATAATTGATCCTAATAGAAATAGATTATTGTTTACATATTGAATAATATAAGATTGAGTTTCTAAATTTCTTTGGTATGTTTGTGATATGTATAATTTCCCATTTTTTAATAAACGAAAATATTTATGAATTACTACATTTTCAGGAATTCGAAGATTACGTAATATATTAATGAGATCATTGGGTATTAATGGTATAATTTGATATGTACCCCGACACTAAAAGAACTTTCGGAAACTCTTTCAATAATTTTAACCTGTTTTTTTCGATTTACACAAAAATCTCGGATAGGACCTTCAGGTACTTTATCTATTAATCGTATCATTTTAATATAGCGATCATGAGATTTAGCAATTTGTGTATCAATGTGGCCTGTTCCATGAATTAATTTCAATAATTGACCATTAATATTTTCATATTCAAAACACGAAAACGCCCATAATGGTCCAAGTCTTTTTACACAGTCTGCTAAATGAAGTAATTGATGTACATTAATTGAGCAGAACTTTAAACCATATAAAGTTTCAAATTGTCTAACAAATTTGTTTAAAAAATCATCAGCTACATCTATCATAAATGACGTAATTTTTTCAGAATTAAGTAGAGTTACTGCTGTCACTAAAAGAAGGTAATGCTCAAAATAATCTTGTCGCATCACACCTTTAAGGACAGGAATGGAATAAAAAAAGCACCACATTTTTAATTCTGATGCTTTCCAATGAAGTAACTCATCGATGGAACGTATTTTGCGATGAACAAAGTGTGGCGGTTTTATTGACGTTAATTTATTATTTATAATATCTTTAACTGCATAAAGTGAAAAAGGTTGTGCACTATATTTTGAATCAAACATTAAATTTAATAGTTTCTTGATAACACCACCATCAACCGCATGCATTCTATCAATACCTATTCCTTCAATATAATTAGGCATCAATATTGAAAGAACTGTCGGACCTTTAATGCCCATTATAGGATTATTTGGTGTGGCTTCATTAGCCCAGTTAACACATTCTTCTAATGATCTTGTTATGATATTATTTATATAGGGATATACATGAATTGATCCTCTCGGACAAAGCGCTAGATTTTCTCCTTTTGTACAGCAAGTAGGGCAACCATAATCACCATTAAATTGTATAAAATTCATAAATTGATTTTTTGCCACAAGATCAGCTATACCAAATAAAAGAATTCCTCTCATGAGAATTGGATTATCTTCTCCTTGTACGAAAAATTGTACACCTTCACCTATTTGTTGAAGTTGTTTGTATGATTTATATAAAAATAAATTAGCAGAAGGTTTCTTTTTTCCAAACCATAATCCAAGTAACAGAGTATTTTCTTGTTTTTTTCGATCTTTGAAAGGCAATTCGTTAATAGTTAAATAAACAGGCCACATACTAATTTGGGAATATTTAAAAACTGGTATTCCATCGGTATACCAACTTAAAGAAAAATTATGAGGATTGTTTAAAAAACCATTATTCATCCAATATCTGTAAACAGACCCGCCATATATATCTGAAATGACATCTTCATTAATATGTCTTTCAAACCTTCCTTGTAAATTATTATAAAATCTCTCACGCTTTAACATTTCTTGTAGTTGTTCGATAACAGACAGTTGAATAAAATAAGAATTTTTTTGTCTTGGACATGCAGGGCAAATACTATCAACATCTTGCAATTCGCGATCACACGAAGTACAATAATAATGTTTTACTACATTAGTATCCTTAAAAGAAAAAATTTTTTTAAATTTATGTAAGCTATTTTTCTTCAAATGTTGAGCTGGACAGTGTAAATTAATAACATTTATTATGTCAGCAAGAAATGACATATTAATATTATGGCGTACGGTAAGAGTCAAGATTAAAAGCATGCTTTGAGAGACACTTAATGGAGCATCCAAATATAAAGGTTCACGGCCACGTTCTATATTAATATCATTATTTCTTATATCCCTATAAATATTTTCCTCGTCTTCCATCTTCTCATCCTCCTCCTCTTCATCTTCGTAATCATCACTGTTATCATCATAATCATTATCATCATCATTATTATTATTGTCTTCAACTTCGTTATCATTTGCTTCTTCATCTCCGTCTTTATTGTGTTGTGATTCTACAACTCTCTCTACTTCTCTCTCTTCTTCTGCATTATCTTGCTCTTCATTTCTATAAATTATTAATAATAATACTTATAAATATTAGTCAATTACAATTACAAATTGATGACATATCTTACAATCAATGTTCCTATATTTATGCGCAGGTTATCTTGCAGCAAAATGTAATAGTGTCTTAATATAATATGGAGAATAAGTATAGTGTCAGAAAATCTAGTATATGTGTGAAAACATCAAAGTTGCACATTAATTATTAAATTATGACCGAATAAAATAACACAATAAATTATTTGTATAATAATTAAGACAAAATGTACTAATACATTAATTAATATTAAGTATTGTGACGTTGCAGTTTCGCTGCATCGTTGCAGCGCCCCGCCGCCGTCACAAGGCGCGGGTTTCGCGACCTTTTTCACGCCCGAGGACGGTTCAACGAATCGATGCGAGATCTCCAGGGGCATATTATAATTGCGTTACGATATTCTGATCCTTTATTTTATTTTGTATCATTTGCGTGGCGCCTCACCGAGCCGAAGACCGGAGTTTCCTGAGAGGATGCAGAGGGCGCGAAAGCGGAGTCGACGAGAAGGACAAGGCGAGAAATCGGACGACGGAAAGCGGATTGAAGCGACAACTCGCGGGCCGCCGAGAGCGACGGAGCGCAGGAAAACACGCGCGCGGCGCGTGACACAGCGGCGGGCGAGCCCATAATGGCAGGGCCCCGGAACGCCGGGGCGAAATCAGCTCACCTGCCCTCCTCACATTACTGACCGGATCCCGGGATGGTTGGCCACCATTCCCGAACCGACAGGAAGGAACGCGGAGGCAAAAACGTCCCGTCCGCTGCCGGGAAGAATCCCGGAAAAATTGCCGCGCGAGCGAAGGGCCGTTTAGCGCCTTGCGGAAAGCCGTAATTCACGGCCCTACGCACGAATCCGCCGCGAGCCTGCGAGCTCACCCCTCATTGGTCCGCGCTCCAACGTCGCGGGGCCGCGTACGCCCGGGGTGGGGTGCGCTATCGATTCCGCCATCGAGCGAAATTTCGGGAGCATTCGTGAATCGTCCTCGATAACCGACGCACGTCAAACGCCAAGTCGCGATATTCTCTTCGCGTTAAGTCGCATTTTGGGAGCTAAGTACGACGTCCGGCGGCTCTCCTTACGACCCTTGGGACGACGGCGAGGACCCTCGGGAGAGAATCTGCCTACGGTGAGGTTGCCTCGGTAACGTTTATGTAAAGCCACGACACCGCTCCCCGGGTCGCGCTCTCGCCCGGAAAAATTCGCAATAACTAGCGTATTCGCCGACAAGGCGTATTTAGCGATCGATAGCGAGAGCGAGGGGCACCGGAATGGTCTCGTGGCCGTGGGATCGCGATCGGAATCTACGAACCTCTGGAGATCGCGGTAGGCGCGTCGATGACGACGTTCGATATAGCGAATACGCCATTTCACGCGCCCTTCGCGTTCACGACCGCGTGTCTCGTTATGCGTAGTATTTCGCCCGGTCGAATCTTAGATTCTGCACGCGTAATTAATGGCGTCAGAGGGATATTCGCGTTGGTTTAATTGCGTTACTCGCGGTTCGCGTTCGGACATTTAGAGTATCCTCGCGATATCGGCTGCGTTGAGATATTATTCGCGGTAGGATGTGGATCGTCTTAAGATACCATTCGCGTCGACCTAATGTCGTGTCTCGTTATTACTCGCGGTAACTCCGTTATCTTTCTCGCGTTAATTCGAGTATTTCGCGTTATGCCGAGTGTCTCGGCGCATCATTTTTCGCGTTGGACGATCGCTGACGATCGCGGGTGTTGCGTTCGATCAGAATCACTTGCGTAATCTCAGTTTCTTGCGTTAGGATAAATTGGTCATTTCGCGTTAGTTATAGTATTGTTCGCGGTAATTCCGCATAATTTCTCGCGTTAGTTTAGTATTTCGCGTTACGTCGAGCGCCCCGGCGCCTTGTTCTTCGCGTTAGGATGTCCTTGGCGATATCTCATGTTGCGTTCGTTCCTTCTTGCGTTGGGACGTTATTCGCGTCACGTTTATTCTCTGCGTTAAACTAAGACTATTACCTGCGTTAGATTAAGATTACTACTTGCGTTAGAATAAGATTATTTGGCGACAGAATCTCTGCACGGGTTTGGACCTCGCGCTCACGCGCTCCGAGCGTGACGCACTATCATTTCGCGGTACTTCACGTTATTATTTCGCGTTTATTCCAGTTACGTCGTATTCGGTCGTAATTTTCACCGATACTCTATATTATTTGTCCGCGTAATATTCTACTATTATTATCTGTGAAATTCTATGATCTCGATGATTTTGTAAGTTTAGTTCTCTTCTCGCGTTATCTTGCTTACTAACGGCGCCTTCCGCGCGTTTACTGAGTTAACGTAATTTTTTGTTTATTTCTGGCGTCCGCGTTATCACCTTTGGTTATTAAAAATCTGACGCCTGCGTTATCAATCACCTATTTGTTTTGGTTCGATTAAAAGACGCCGAATTGGCATTTGCTGTTCCTCCGAGGATTACTACAGAATAAATGTTATCCTTTATTTGTTAAGTGCTTGAGTTTACGACATCATTTATTAGGCGTAACCCCGCCGAATACCGCGCTGCCCTTCACCAACCCCGCCCTGCTATTAGGTCGAGCTAGCCATTCCCTCGCACACCGACTCATTTCGTTTTGCGTCTCGTTTTTGGTTTCTCGCGATTTCGCGGACGCGAATTCACGCGTCTGGCGCCCAACATTAAAATCGTTTCGCGGAGTGTCGGAGGTGCGAGAGAATCACCGGAGAGGCCTATCATCCCGCTCTCTTTTCCCCTTTTAATCCGGCACACGCCCCGGGCCGCTCCGGGAGTGAAAAAGTCGTGACAGTATATAGATATTTACTTGAAAATGCATTTCATCTTCTAACTTAATTGTATGGTTTATATTCATGCACATTGCTTTTGAGAGAGCTAAATAGTATTATAATCCCAGTCAATGAGATATAATATATAAAAAACTGAAAAAACTAGCAATACTTACACTTCAGGATGTAATTGCTGATTCAATGCAAGATCATTATCAATTTCATAATCTTCGTTTTTTCTTGCTAACACTTCATTTAAACGTTTATATTTTTGTCTTTTTTTTAAGTCTTGAAAATATTTTCTTGACATTTTTATGTATCTACTGCCAGAGGAAATAAATATAAGAAATCTAAAAAAATCTCTATCTGTCTCTCGCTCTTTCTTTCTCTCACTTATATTGTTACCGAGAATTAGTTCTGTTTAGATGGAATAAGGATAAATAGTTACCGGAAAATGATTGGTAAAGAATTTAAGCGAATTTGATTCTAGATGCGTATAATTAACTGCGATGCTCGGAAAGTGACTCGAAAAAGATTGTGCGTTTGCGGAATAAGCCTGCTGATTCGTGGAAATTTCGGCGACGTTCAACGAACTTCGACAGTTAATATGGCATCAGCTGATTGGCGAAAAAACGTAAACATATCTATTACCGAATAGAACACTTGCTTCAAGTGACATGGATCGAGCAAGAAGGGAGAGGTTCGCTTCGCGGATGTAAATACTGGCTCGAACGCGTGACAATTAATATTAGCCGTTAAAGCCTTCTCGGAACAAGTTCGGAAGAAGTTGATAGCCTCGAGATCATTTTATTATATCGCGTAATAATGCCGCGAGGGAATAAACAGTTTGCTCTCATATGGTGGATGAAAAGTGCTCAGAAAGATGTAGTTCCTTTATGTTCAGTACCAAAATGTAAGCGAAAAGTTAATTGTACTGTAAACTTAACGTGGCAAGATTTTAAAACAAAGGAAGAGACTAAGGCAACAGCTAAAATTTTAGCAATAAGTGGTATGTATATTATTCATTTTATATTAAATTATAACTTATTGTTTATATTATAGAAAGTTTTTGCAATATCGTCTTTCAGATACGGTAAATATATCTGAATTATATATAGATACGTTTACCGTCTAAATTCACATTTCCTTACGATAATCATGACGTCGACGGTAATCGTGAACTTTTATTCTCTCAAAAATAACGGTAAACGTTCTCTAAATAGCGTTACGGTGAACGATGTGCATACGCAGTTTCGCCTTTCGACCAATAATGTGAATTTAGACGGTTATATGTATGTATGTGTATTTATTGTTTTTCCCCACAGGGTTTACAAGGCGTTTTTTTTTATATGAGGAACGTTCCCAAACCTCTTACAAACTCAGACGGTTATATATAATATCTATATAATTCAGGTACATTTACCGTCTCTGAAAGACGGTATTGCAAAAACTCCCTATTATGACTTATGACCTATTTATAACATATATCATCCATATTTATAAAGTAATGGCTTATATTATTATATTCATAGACGATGAAAACAAACTTCATAGGACATTAAGTAGTAACAAATACTGGTGAGTTACACGATACAACAGAAAAAATTTTTTCCTCGCGTGTATTACGTCAAAAATAAAGTGTGACAGAAAACCAAAGATTAATAAAAAACATTAAAAGATCAAACGAAAATTGTTGGAAGAAAAAATTAAAAAAAAACAACATAATTTACAAACAAAATCGTGTTCCATTTAAATCTGTGTCACACAAAAATGATACAACATTGTCTACAACAACTTGCAATAGGGAAATGCCTAATATCTCTTCACAAAATCAGCAGGTATTACGTTTTATCATTAAAAATATAAGGCACTTAGCGTTTGTTGATACAATTCTGTGTATAATTATAACAGTTATAAGTGTATGATTTCTATTTTTTCAGCCATATATTCAACAAAAATGTTCCAATATAAATAACACAATGGAATCGACACCACCAATTTTCCATTCATCTGAATCAATGTGTAATACTTTACACACTCAGCATGCATCCCGAGATGCATCCATTAACTCCAAAGAAAATAATGTTGCACTATCTTTAATAAACTCTGAACCATCATGTACATGTGCAAATTGTGAAAAATGTATTTTGGATATAAGTAACAATGTGGTACCAACATCGAAAGCACTTAATTCATATGCACCAATATGTGATACTTCGTACAATTATAATACATTTATTTTGCCAGAAGAGAATAATATCATACCGTCTTTCGTCAATGCTCAACCAGTATATTGTTGCGCCCGTGCCGAGACGCCCGGTAGAGGCCCGAAAGGCAGTCGCGAAGCGCTGCGTGACGTCGAGCCTTGACGACGAGCTGTTGCGTTTGTTTGTTTATTTATGCCGTCTGTCAGATTCTTCGCTGGGCCTTCGTGTCGAACAGACGTGTTCACGAGCCCTTCGTTGTATTCGCTAATACCCATTAAACGAGTTCCTTTCTATTTGAGAGAGTCTTTATTCCCGGCAACGGGATCGCGCGCCGCGTTCGCGAGTGAGAGTGTGTGAGTGCAGCGAACGCGCGGACGAGCGCAACATTTTGGGGGCTCGTCCGGGATCGAAGGACGAACGACGAGCGACGTTACGACGAGCGACGGCCAGGAATATCATCATGGCCACGAGGAAGAGGCTCCGGCTGGAGACGCCTCACCGGGATGCCGCCGAAGCGCCAGCGATCACGACGCTCACTGAGACGCTCCAGGCCGTCATCCAGGACGTCCGTCTCTTACGAGAGGAACAGGCGCGAAGGGAGCGCGAATACGCGGAGACGTTCCGCCGCCAGGAGGAGGAGCTACGTCGTCTTCGTGGGACGAACTCCAGCGACATCCCGCAGCTAAGTCCTCTCTATATTAGAGCGTCCGGGGACGCGGAAACGCGGGCCGTGAGCGATGCAAGGGCGCGGGACGCTCGCGAGGGGGGCGCGATCGCGAACGGCGCGGAAGCGCGAGTCACGGGCGGCCGCGGCGCGGAGATGCGAATCGCGAACGGCGCGAGGGCGCGGGACGTCTGCGAGGGAGCCGCGGTCGCGGATGGCGCGGTAGCGCGAGTCGCGGGCGGCCGCGGCGCGGGGACGCAAGTCGCGTGCGGCGCAGGGGGGAGTGTCGTGTACGCGAGTGAAAGTGCCGCGGACGCGAGTGACAGGCTTGGTTACAAGCTCAAGCCTGATACGTACGACGGGACGGTTTCGTTACACGAATATTTCTCGCAATTGAATTTAATCGCGCGTGCGAATCACTGGGATGATGCTACGAAAACAATCGCGTTGGCGTCGAGTCTGAGAGGGAAAGCGCGCTCGGTTTTAGAGACGGTACAAGACGTCGAGCGGTTAGATTTCGCGGAACTTAAAGCAAAGCTTGAGTTGCGTTTCGGAGAGGGACGCCAATCCCAAAATTGTTACGTCGCGTTTACAAATCGTAAACAAAAATTCGGAGAGGAATTGGCCGCACTCGGCTCCGAAATCGATAAACTTTCGCGCCTGGCGTACCCCGAGTGCCCATATGAGCTTCGTGACAAAATCGCTTGCGCGCAATTCATCACGGCCGTTTCCGATAATTTCATTCGGCGAGCGCTTCAGATGGAGGGAATAACCTCCCTGAATCTGGCCGTTGAAAGGGCTAAAGCGCTCAAAATTATCCAGGGGGATAATTCGGAGAGATATAGGGAGAATTTAAATAAAAATTTCGTGAAAAAGGGAGATAGAAATTTGGTAAAGAATGAGGAACGTGACGACGGAGGGAAGGCTGAGGGAAAGGATAAGGAGGGAAAGGGCCCGAAAGGGAATTGGCGAGGCAGCAAATTTGGCGCCGGCCGGGGGGAGTGTTGGACGTGCGGTAAAACTGGGCATTTCCGGTCAGAATGCCCTAATGAGGGAAACGCGATTTAGTTGAGCTTGGCGGGGTGGGCTCAACTTTTGTGAAAAATTCCCCGAAAGTCGGTATTGTTCGTTTTGAACATTTAGAAATTAAGAATAAGAAAGATTTTTATTATAAAGGTTTATTAAACGAAAAATGTTGTTCTTTCAAGATAGATACGGGCTCCGATGTCTCGATTGTTAATGAAATTTTTATTGGAAAAGAAGTAGAGAGAATTAAAATAGGAAATTGTAATTTAAGATACCCGACTGGAGAAAGAGTTTCTGTAGAATCTAAAGTCTTAATGAAAGTTCAAATTGGTAGATTTTCCGTAGAGGTCTTTATGTTTGTTGCAGAAATCAGTGATCAATGTTTATTAGGAAAGGATTTTCTTGAGAAAGTGAATTTGGAAAATATTTTTGAACCTTTCTTTAATCCCGAATTGAATGAGAAAAAAATTTTTGATTGTTCTCGTGTTGAAACTTCTGTCGAGGGAGACTCTTCTATCTTAAAAGAACTTTTCGAAAATAATTCTGAGAGTCTAAATGAGGCTCAGAAGGAAATGTTTGCCGATTTCCTGAAAGATTTCCGGGATGTGTTTTCCGAAACTATTGTTGCAGGAAATTGCGATATTATTGAACATGTGATAAATGTGAGAGATTCTTCCCCTATTAAACAGGTTCCTCGTCGTATTCCTGTCCACATGAGGAAGGAAGTAAATAAAATAATTGAGGATATGTGGAAAGAAGGGGTAATTGAGGAGTCACAAAGCCCCTGGATTTCGCCTGTAGTTTTGGTTAGAAAAAAAGACGGTACAATTAGATTCTGTGTGGATTATCGGAAGCTGAATTATTTAACTAAGAAAGATTCTCATCCTATACCCAGAATCGATGACATATTCGACCAGTTATCAGGTAACGTTTGGTTCTGTACTTTAGATCTTAAGAGCGGATATTGGCAAATAAAGATTCGTTCCGAGGATAAAGAGAAAACTGCGTTTTCTATTGGAAATGGCTTGTGGCAATTTGTCGTCATGCCCTTTGGCCTCTGCAATGCCCCTGCTACATTTCAACGTTTGATGGAGAAAGTTTTAAGAGATTTATTGTCAAAAATTTGCTTGGTTTATCTCGACGATGTAATAATTTTTGGAAAAAGTTTTTCTGAAATGATGGAAAATTTAAAGACGGTACTATTACGATTAAGAAAAGTGAATTTGAAAGTTAATCCAAAGAAATGTACTTTTTTTAGAAAGAGTGTTAAATATTTGGGGCATGTAGTTTCGGCGGAGGGCATAGCCACGGATCCCGGAAAAATATCCGCGGTAACTGATTGGTCGGTTCCGCATACCAAGACACAACTACGAAGTTTCTTAGGATTTTGCTCATACTATCGCAAATTTGTTAAAGGATTTTCTTCTTTAGCAAAACCCCTGTACTCTCTTACGGGGAATCAGTCTAAATTCATTTGGGGGGAGGAATGTCAAAAAACGTTTGAAGAATTAAAACGGGTTTTATCTTCCCCTCCGGTACTTTCTTTTCCTAAAGGGGAGGGAGGATTTGTTTTGGATACCGATGCTTCGAATATCGGTATTGGCGCGGTGTTATCGCAGAAACAGGAGGGAGAAGAGAGAGTCATAGCTTTTTTTAGTCGGGTTCTCAATAAAGCTGAGAGAAACTATTGCGTTACTCGGCGAGAACTCTTAGCAGCAGTAGACTCAATAAAATTTTTCCGCCACTATCTTTTAGGACGGAAATTTTTAATTCGTACAGATCACGTTTCTTTGAAGTGGCTTATGTCCTTCAGAGATTTAGAGGGACAGCTGGCACGCTGGCTGGAAAGACTCCAAGAGTATGAATTTGAGATTGTGCATCGGAAGGGGCTATCACATAAAAATGCTGATGGATTGTCCAGACGACAATGTGAGAAGTCCGATTGTAATTATTGTGCCAAAATTGAGAAGAAGTCAACGGAGGAATTGGATAAAACGATTGCTCGATTAATTTTACAGGGAGAGAATTTGGAAACTTGGCGTAAGGAACAAGGGGAGGACGAGGGAATAGCTTTTATCCTTCGGGGTAAGCAAGCTGGAATCCGTCCTCCGCGTTATGAGATCCCTGATAGGAATGTTTCTGCTCAAATTTATTGGTCGCATTGGGATGCGCTAATTCTAACAGAAGGAATTCTTTATAAAAGGTGGGAGGCTCCAAGTCTGAAAACAAGCTTTCTTCAGCTTGTTGCTCCTCGAAGTCGGGTCAAAGAAATTCTCGAAGAAGCCCACGATTCTTCTTCAGGTGGGCATTTTGGAATTAATAAAACCTTGGAAAAAGTTCGGAAGCGCTTTTATTGGGCAACTTGTAAGCAGGATGTTGAAGATTGGTGCAGGTCATGTGAAGTCTGCGTCTCTAAAAGAGGTCCCTCTGGGAAAGGGAAATCCCCTTTACAAATCTACAATGTTGGGGCACCATTTGCGAGAATTCAAATGGATGTTCTTGGCCCCCTCCCTACAACCAATTTCGGAAACAGATATCTCCTTGTCATTGTAGATTGTTTCACCAAATGGGTGGAAGCATTTCCTCTGAAAAATATAAGAGCTAAAACTGTGGCGGAGATCTTCGTAAATCAATTTGTCTCTAGGTATGGAGTTCCCTTGGAAGTGCATACCGATCAAGGAAAGAACTTTGAGTCGAAGTTGTTCGCAGAGTTAATGGATCTTCTTGGGATTAAAAAAACGAGAACTACTGCCTTACATCCTCAATCGGATGGACAAGTAGAGCGACAACACCAGACTATTACTAACTATCTGGCAAAGTTTGTTTCTGATAGTCAAAAGGATTGGGATCGGTGGGTTCCCATGTTTTTGTTAGCTTATAGGTCTTCAAAACATGAGACAACTGGCTTTACTCCTGCGGAATTATGTTTTGCTCGAGATTTGAAGTTACCCTTAGATTTGTTACAGGGAGGTCCTCCAAGGCTTTATGAGGAGGAGGCGCAGTCAATGGGAAGCTTCGTTAGAAATTTGAAGTCAAAATTTGAAGAAATCCATTCTATAGTGAGAGAGCGTATGGATGTTAAATCTTCCCGGGTGAAGGCCTGGTTTGATCGTGGAGCTAGGCGAATTCTTTTTGAAGAAGGGCAGAAAGTTTGGTTCTACAATCCTCGCAGAACTAAGGGAAAAGCCCCAAAATTGCAAAGCAACTGGGAGGGGCCCTTTTGCATAGTGAAGAAATTGAGTGACGTGGTATATTGCATCCAAAGGTCTCCCAAACATAAAAGAAAGGTTGTCCATTCGGACAGGCTAGCTTTATATTCTGAAAGGAAGTTAGTAGGGGGAAGGTTAGACTAGAACGGAGCCCGGTTTTGCAGTAAATTTTGTTTGGACAGATTATAAATAAAAGTGTTTATTTAAAAAAGTTTTGTGATTGATTCTTTTTAATCTTTAAAGTGTTATGTTGTTCTGTGTTTCTGTGTGTTGTATGACTTTTTGTTTTAGAGGAAATTGACGGCACGTGTAGGAATCTCCATGTGAGGCAGTTCAACAGCCGAAACTCCCAATCCGAAGTGGACCGCCTGCCCACGGTTTTTGACCCGTGGTTTTCCCGTGGGCCATAGGGCGAATGCCGGGCGGGGACCTGGGGAGCCCTACGGGGTGCAGGGTCCACGGGAAGTTTCCCCCCCCTTGTCCGAAGATTTTGCGGGAGAGCGGCGGTCGAGGAAGAGGACGACATTTCGGAGTACCGGAGGACTCGAGGGCGAGACAGTGCGGACGGCCCTCCTGAAGACGACTTGGGAGAGTCTGGCCAGCTCTTCCCAGAGGTCGATTCTGAGGAGAAGGACGTGGCGGCAAGAAGCTGTACTCGTCTGGGCGCTGCTCCCCTTTGATTGTCGGGACGACAATCTAGGAAGAGGGGGGGCAGTGTTGCGCCCGTGCCGAGACGCCCGGTAGAGGCCCGAAAGGCAGTCGCGAAGCGCTGCGTGACGTCGAGCCTTGACGACGAGCTGTTGCGTTTGTTTGTTTATTTATGCCGTCTGTCAGATTCTTCGCTGGGCCTTCGTGTCGAACAGACGTGTTCACGAGCCCTTCGTTGTATTCGCTAATACCCATTAAACGAGTTCCTTTCTATTTGAGAGAGTCTTTATTCCCGGCAACGGGATCGCGCGCCGCGTTCGCGAGTGAGAGTGTGTGAGTGCAGCGAACGCGCGGACGAGCGCAACAATATAATACAGTTTTAAATCAAGAAATGTCATCAAATACATATAATGGCACACATATAATGGATGTAGAGAGAGCATCATTACCATCATGTCATAATTCACATACACGCAATGCAATCACTGATTCAAGAAATGATGGTACTATACCATCCGCAATGAATTCTGAAGCATCTAACACTTTTGAACCATCTAATACTGTTGAACCACCAAACACTTCTGAACCATCAAACAGTTCTGAACTATCAAATACACAGAATTTGTCAACACTTTTTTCATGGACAGGTTAGTGAAAAATATATATTTTGTCTCTCTCATATATATCCTATTTATACTATGTATAAATTATATAAAGATGATATTATACTGTTGTTTATTTGATGCAGTCACAAAAAGAGATATCGAGGTAGTAGAACGGTTAGTAACTATGATGAAGATAGCTTATACAGAACAAAACAAAATGGATATAGAAACTAAAAAAACATTTTTGGTAATGTATATCAAAACCATAATTTAAATTCATATGTCATCATACATACTGTTATTGTTAAATTTTTTAGATATCAAGTGATTATTTCAAAGGTGCTGATAATAAGGTACAAACTTATAGTTTCTTTATAAGTTTAAGTAAAGTTATTTAAGTAAAGTTATTAAAAAACTTTTTTTTATAATTGAAAAAAAATTTTTAATTATATTTTATCAAGTTCTCTGTATAAAGTAGGATATTTTGTATGACTTTGCAGGAAGAAATATCAACAAATTGTGGATTTTATTTATCTAAATCAAAGAAAGCATATATTAAGATGAAATATGAAATAGATGGTAATTGGAAAGTATTGGTCCGGGAAACTTTTCTTGAAGTTTATAGTTCCAACATTGCCAATTATTCAGCTACAGGCAAGAGAGGTAACCGTCCGCCTATCGCCCGGCAACTATTTAATGGACTATTTGGTAAATATCATTATTTAAAATTAATATTTTTTAAAATTAATATTGACTATATCGACTGTAATACGTAAGTGCATATTTTTGTTTTTTGTGCTAGAATGGGTTAATAACTGCAGTTCACCGAAAATAGTTGAGAAAAAAGCTTATATTAACTTTATTAATAAAATGGCATTTAATAAAAGAAAATATCAGAAGTTGCAAAAAAAGCAACAATATTCCGATGCTACTGGTGATTCCGAAGAGGAAGGTGAAATCAATTTCAACTATGAAAATGAAGAAGAAGATGTTGAAATTGGTAAGAGTTATTATTCTGTTTACATGAATAGTTATTTTATAACATTGTTTTATAAAATGCTTTCTTTTCCAGATGATTAGCCTATCTGTATTAATCAATAAGTATCAATAAGGGATAACGCTAGCGTGGATGGTTAGATAATTAAAAGGTCCTAGGTTCGATTCCTCGTTTAAGTGTTTCCCATTAAGTTGACGATTAAGAGGAAATATATCCTCGCTTAAAAGGAAGGTTTCCTTGATTAAAAAGAAGTTTAAAGATTAAAGATCCGCAAAGATTAATAATCCGTTTGATAGAAAAGAATAAGAGTAATATGAATATTCTTTGAAACTGTTATTCTCTATTCAATATTTTTTCCTTTCCATTAATTTAAAAAATTATTTTGAATAATAAAAATATATTTTTCTTTATTATGAATTATATATAATGCTTTGATGCAAGTATAAATTTTTGTTTAACGGTTTATAATCGCATTTTAAGATTTATATAAAAAATAAAGATATTTTTTAAATAAAAATGTTTTTTTTGTGCAGAAGGCACCTAAATTTCCCTTACCTCAGGAATAACCCCCAAAAAAATTAATAAGAATCTCGTCAAAGATATTTTGCATACACGCCACATTATTTTCTTACTCACAATTCTGTGAGTTGTATGCTACAATTAAAAAATATTGTATAATTTCATATAATATTGTGTATCAATCAATATTATAAAATTTATTTTACAATATTTATTCTTATTAACAGATTTTTACTGTTTATAAGAAAAAGTATTATTACATAAATTTTATAATATTATTAACTGATATATATAATTAATATTATATAATAATTTAAATATTACAAATTATTAATCGTTTTAATGAGAAATCCACACGGAAAAAAATTATTCTTTACCGCAGCTAATCATAGTTTGCTGCAACTGTGTTTGCTGCTGTAACTAACACGATCATTTCATTTAGCAACATACAATTAGCTATCTCAGCTAATTGATATGTTTCTATCACAGGAGAACCTCACAAACTCGAAAACTCTAATTTTAATGAAACTTTCTACACATGTAAGGGGGGGAGGGGAGTAAAAAAATAAATTTAGAAATTATTTGTTGCTGCCCAAAAACGGTTCTAAAGGGTGAAACCACCCTTCATATGTAGAGCGACTTTTTACTTTTCTCGATATATCTCGAGAAATATTTGAGATATCAAAAAATGTTTCAAATAAAAGTTTTATGGTAAAAATATCTCTAATTAATCACATTAATGAGATTTTAAAAAAAAATTTTTTTCTAATTTTTAATAAAAATTTTGTTTAAAAAATTATTTTTTAAAAATATTATTAATGTTATTGAATAGAGGAGATTTTACCATAAAACTTTCATATAAAACATTTTTTGATATCTCAAATATTTTTCGAGATATATCGAGAAAAATAAAAAGCTCTACATATGAGGAGTGGTTTCACCCCTTAGAACGGTTTTAAGCAGCAACGAAAAATTTTTAAATTCATTTTTTACCCTCCTTCTTACGTGTGTGGAAAGTTTAGTTAAAATCAGAATTTTCGAGTTTGCGAGATTTCCTTGTCAGTCGACGGTAGTTTGCAACACGCCGCTAGGCGGCGCATGACGAGAAAAGTTTTCTCGCATTTAAAATACATCCAGCCGCGTATATAAGCAGACCCGTCTGCGAAGCGAAAAGCAAATTCGATTTCGATCGATTTACATGTCAAAAATAAAGATATTCTCTAAATAAGGTAATATTTTTTTCTGTGTATAAGTTTTGCAAACACTTATTGTTGTCTTTGCAAAACTATATCTTTTATAGCTAAATAATGCGCGCGCCACAACTAATTATTGCAACATATGTTACTCGAGTCGAAATTTTAGACCTATTTTTGACCTGAATTTTCTAACATCTGTAGATAAATCTGTAAAACTTCATTTGTGCCACTAATTAGTAATAAAATCACTTTTTATATATTTAAAAAATTATTTTAAAGTAAAAATAAAAAACTAATGTATAAATTGCGACGCTAAATTTTACTATCGCGAGGCTGTTATACGCGACGGCACCGCGCCACAAATACACTGAGCGGTTGGCAGAGCAAAATACGAACACTAAATATGTTGGGCGCCAGGTGTGGAGGAGGCCACACCACCTTGTACTCTAAATACGCGAACCTCGCCTCTAACTTTACTCTAGATACTCCGGATAATTCGAAACTCTCTCAATACTCGAAGTTGCTTCCCAATACTCGAAATACTCTAACTCGAATAACTTTGCTCTTGCCGCTCGCGACGGCTGCTCATTTCGCGGTAGAGAGTCGTAGTCCGGCTAAAGGCCGACGAAGGAGGGATTGACAGTAATTAGGCGAAGACGAGACACAAAACAAATCATTCCTATGTCTTATAGCAGAGAATAATAATATAATATAAGTCCTGACAACTGTAATATAATGTTCGTAACTCCGGCATCATAATCCTCGGGACGATTCGATATTTTCGCGTTATGGCGAAAGACGCGAAATGCGGGACAATATTTCCAACGCGGGAGTCACGTACCGAACACGCTAATAAACGTGAGCAAACAGCATTCGCCAAACGTCCTCTGCCAAAACGGATAAATTAGCTAATCTACTTTAATTTGTACTTTTATTAGATAAAAATAAGTGTGACGTTATGTGTTCCATCAGCTGCTCTCTGATGGCCAAGCCGACTCAGAGTAGGAAATACATCACGGGATCACATCTACCCCGTCACACTGAATATGAAACAATCAATTAGGATGACTCTACCTTATATCCGCAAGCAGGGGTTGTCCGCGGGAAACCGCGCGCGCGATAAATTCTCCCCGGCCTATAACGCTCGTAGGGACCGGTCAGACGCAAACGATTATACCCGCAATGAGAGGGCATACGCCAAGGAATAATACACGCAACGGGGGATTGTACGCAAAAGAATAGTACACGCCAGGAACGCTTGTACGCCGAAGCCTGATACGCGCAATGAAGGAATACTCGCAACTATAGAATAATGCGCGCAATGAAGGAGTACTCACAATCATAAAGAATAATACGCGCAATGAGGGAATACTCACAATCATAAAGAATAATACGCGCGATGAAGGAATCCTCGCAATTATAATACACGTAACGACAGAATACTCGTAATTGAATAATACCCGCAATGCAGATTATCCGACGCGCGAGGAAAGAATAGACGCAAAAGATTATTCGCAAAAATTCTACGCCAAACATAGGCGAGCGAGAAACGTTTATCCTCGATATGCTAATTCACGCGGGCGCGTGATACTCACGTGCGGTACACCCCGGAGCGAGTGAGGCTCTCAATATACGCGAAACTCCACGCGTTGATTGCGACCGATAATATAACTCTCAATATGACTCTCAAATGTACACTTCCGACCCGGGATCCCGACGCCTCACACTCTAAGTATCGGGCGCGGTAATTAACGCATCGGAGTGCCGGCCCGCCCCGGAAGGGATACCCGCATCGAGAACACGCCCCGACGAATTTTAACGAATACGCGGAAATTAATGTTAACCAGAACGCAAAACTAGTATTAACGAGAACGTAAAACTAATATTAACGAGAACGCAAAACTAATATTAACGAGAACGCAAAACTAATACTACCGAGAACGCAAAACTAATACTACCGAGGGACTGTTGAGTCGATCCGCGGGGCTCACGCACGTAACACGCACAAACATCGTGACGCGCGGCAATACTCGCAAGTGCCACGACGTCGATCGTCGATACGCTAACACGCAAAATCATATACCGGAGTGTCGAGTCGAGGAGAATCGGAATCTCGTTATTCTACTTACGGGGTATCAGCGGGCGGCCTATATCAGACCCGTAGGCGATAATAATCCCGAGGGATTCACGACAACGGGGCGTAGGCCGGAAACTCTCAAGCGGTCCTACGCCTCTCTCTCAAAACTGCGAAACGGTACTCGACTCACCGTCCCGCTGCCCCCGTTACCTTACTTTCGGCATTGCAGGTCGTTTACAATATCGCTGGCTCTCGATCCTTCCTCCTTGGTAGCGCTCGTAGGGTCACCGCCCTCGCTCACTTTCGGCCCTCAGGACTCCTCGCCGGACGTCCTCGCACGCTCGCGATCGACCCAACAGTGGCGATCCTTGCCGCTTCGATTCGCGGCCCCTTATCATTGGGGCGCTTCGCCGCGTCGACGGATAACGCCACCCCGCCGAATTAGGGCCGTACGGCCGCTTCCTCCGGTAACTAGACCAGTAACTATACCAAATGTTACACGCGCGCGATACAAAAACTCGGGGCGCGCCGCCGGTACCAGTGACGGGCACACGGTGCAACGTTACAAAATAAAAAAATGAAACAAAATGGACAAATTAAGAAATATCCGCAATTAGTAGGGATCATTTTAATAAAAACATTAATTATTTAATTGATTTTTGTAATAGTATAACAAATATTAGTCGCAATAAAGCTTATCACAATAAAAAAATGTGCAAGTAGAAACTTGCACATTGCTTCCTCATAGTTTTTAAGTGTGCAAGTAGAAACTTGCACATTGCTTCCTCATAGTTTTTAAGTGGGCAAGTAGAAACTTGCACATTGCTTCCTCATAATTTTTAAGTGTACAAATTATAAATTTGAACATTACTTCCTCACAATTTTCAAGTATGCAAATTATAAATTTGCACGTTGCTTAATCAACATTTTATTTTGCTCATAAAGCTTTCTCTATGAGGAAATCAAATTAATAAATATGTACTAATAATTACCCTTATGGAAAAATACACTCAACTTTTGGTGTTAATCGTTCAATTGGCGGTCCGAAATCACACCCAACTTTAAGGGTTTTTCTTTGGATGATGGTTAACCTTCAAGTGATAGTTAACCTTCAATTAATGGTTAATCCTTAAAAATGACGGTATAAACCCTAAAAATATGAACCCTCAAATGAAAGTAACACCCAAAGAGAATAAACCCAAAATTTAAATGTTCTCAATTTGCTTCCGCCAATAATACATACCCGCAAAAGAGAACATCACCACACACTATGCAAAGTTTATATATATATACAGGGTGTCCCTGAATGTTTGGTACTTTGCTCGTATCCAGATAGAGCGGACCAAACTGAGTCGAAAAGACATGTACCATTTTGCAATTTTCGCAATAGTTGATGAGTTATTAATGATTAAAAATCGACGTATTAGCCCAGCCCACCGCCAAATGCAAGCGCGCGGCGAGATGCGGCCGCCCCGCGATCGGCGCGCGGGCAATTGTTTATTACAAGCGGCGATGGCTACGCACGAGCGGCGCGTAACGCTGGACCCCCGTCCTGAGCGATGATAGTTTCTCGCCTTTTTAAAATAAAAATAAAATTTTCTAACAGCATAGAAAAATTTTTTGTGCGTACGTATGTATGTACAATACGTGTGTACATGCATACATGTACACAAAAAAATATCAATTCTACTGCTTAAAAAAGCGATTACTCAATTTACTTTTTTTCTTTTAGTAAGTAACGGTTGTCTTTAAGAAAGAATATTTTCTTGATAATAGTCTTAAAATGTATTCATCACAAATTTTAGAAAAAGTTTTTATCATTTACTGGAAAAAAGAATTTATACTCCTTCAAAGAACATTATAAAATTTTATCAAAGAAAAGTCAAAATAATAAGCAAATCGAATTTTTGTTTTAATTTTATATTCTTAATTGAAGAATTAAACAATTTGAATTCAGAATATTATTTGTTTTAAGTAAAGAGAGTGATGAGTGTATTTTAAGATTATTGTCAAAAAAATATTCTTTGTGAAGATAACAGTTACTTAAAAGAAGAGAACTAAAATGGAATAATTGGTTTTTTTAGCACTAGAATGATATTTTTTGCGTGTGAATTGTGCGTACATGAATAGCAATCGCGATATAAGATCGCGAGCCAAAAAATAATTATTTTTTCTTTCTGTGGCAAGAAAATGATAGAGCGCTATCATTTCCACACACCACCTTGCGGCAGATAGCATGGCGCATTTTTTTAAGTGGTACCCCCCCCCCCCCCAGTAGGTCTAATCCACTTTGCATGAAAATATTCTCATATTTTAATGCAAGAACTGTTTGAAGTGCCTTTTTCCAAATGATTAGGCAACCTCGACCCATCCATCTGTCTGGATATCGCGCGTCTAAAACATTTCGCGCCTTTCGCGAAAAATCCGCAGGAGCCCCATCGTATTGGAAAATGCGCATTTTTCGCGACAGGCGCGAAATGTTTTAGACGCGCGATATCTGGACAGATGGATGGGTCGAGGTTGCCTAATCATTTGGAAAAAGGCACTTCGAACAGTTCTTGCATTAAAATATGAGAATATTTTCATGCAAAGTGGATTAGACCTACTGGGGGGGGGGGACCACTTAAAAAAATGCGCCATGCTATCTGCCGCAAGGTGGTGTGTGGAAATGATAGCGCTCTATCATTTTCTTGCCACAGAAAGAAAAAATAATTATTTTTTGGCTCGCGATCTTATATCGCGATTGCTATTCATGTACGGACAATTCACACGCAAAAAATATCATTCTAGTGCTAAAAAAACCAATTATTCCATTTTAGTTCTCTTCTTTTAAGTAACTGTTATCTTCACAAAGAATATTTTTTTGACAATAATCTTAAAATACACTCATCACTCTCTTTACTTAAAACAAATAATATTCTGAATTCAAATTGTTTAATTCTTCAATTAAGAATATAAAATTAAAACAAAAATTCGATTTGCTTATTATTTTGACTTTTCTTTGATAAAATTTTATAATGTTCTTTGAAGGAGTATAAATTCTTTTTTCCAGTACATGATAAAGACTTTTTCTAAAAGTGATGAATACATTTTAACATTATTATCAAGAAAATATTCTTTCTTAAAGAACCCCGTTACTTACCAAAAAAAAAAGTAATTCCAGAATTACAATTGTGTACATAATAGAAATTCAAGTATTAAAATTGCGTACATAAGTAAAATTCGGGAATTACAATTATGTACATAATTTTAATTCCCGAAAATTTTTTATGTCATAACGTAAAATAAATTCAGAATTAATATTTTGTCTAGACATAATTGTAATTCTGCATTTTCAATTATAGCTTAATAATAATTCGATGAATTATAAGTATGTCTAGACATAATAATAATTTCTTTTCTTTGAGTATCAATTTAATTTGGTAGAATTTTTATTATGGTATTAAATAGTAAAATGGCGTGCCGTATACGCACACGCAAAAAAATATCATTCTAGTGCTAAGAAAACCAATTACTCAGTTTTCTCTTCTTTTAAGTAACGATGATCTTTACAAAAAATGTTTTCTTGATAATATTACTTAAAATACATAATATTCTAAATTTTAATTATTTAGTTCTTCAGTTAAGAATATAAAATTAAAACAAAAATTCGATTTGCTAATTATTTTGATAGGAGAAGTCAAGGCTATGAGGGTCAGATCACAGTGCGTAATATCAGAAATAACTGATTTATTCGTCGTTTTGATATATTACATCGATCCGTACGTTTCGGCTCAGCTTTGAGCCATCTTCAGCGGTAGTTACAGAAGTTAAGTTACACGTTCTCCGTACCGTATGGTGAGTTTACTGATTCAAAGTATCAGAAACATAGACCAATTGATCCATATCTGTAAATTTGTTCATTTAATGTTGGGATATTAAAAGATCCCTTAGGAAACTCACCATTCGGTCTGAAAAACGTGGAATACAGAGCCATGTACATAATAAATACTCTCTGCGAGAAGACTTGACGATCTTATCGACACGACATATGCACAGCAATGATATGGAAGGTCTTGCAAGAAGAGGCATGTCGTAGGTCAACACACCGGCGAGGATTATAACAAAGCACGATTTGACACCGTCACAATATTGCATGTACCAATAGTAAAACCCCGATTTGCCAACGACCAAAGTTCATGAGCATGGATTACGATTTGCTCAAAACCGTGACATATGCATGATGCAAAAAATCCGTGTCATTTTGAGACGGTGTCAAATCGTGCTTTGTTATAATCCTCGCCGGTGTGTTGACCTACGACATGCCTCTTCTTGCAAGACCTTTCATATCATTGCTGTGCATGTGTCGTGTCGATAAGATCGTCAAGTCTTCTTGCAGAGAGTATTCATTATGTACATGGCTCTGTATTCCACGTTTTTCAGACCGAATGGTGAGTTTCCTAAGGGATCTTTTAATATCTCAACATTAATTGAACAAATTTACAGATATGGATCAATTGGTCTATGTTTCTGATACTTTGAATCAGTAAACTCACCATACGGTACGGAGAACGTGTAACTTAATTTCTGTAATTACCGCTGAAGATGGCTCAAAACTGAGCCGAAACGTACGGATCGATGTAATGTATCAAAACGACGAATAAATCAGTTATTTTTGATATTACGCACTGTGATCTGCGTCTGACCCTCATAGCCTTGACTTCTCCTATTTTAATCTCGAGGGTCCTCATATTACTTTATTTATTATTTTGACTTTTCTTTGATAAAATTTTATTAAATTTTATTCTTTGAAGGAGTATAAATTCTTCTTTCAAGTACATGATAAAGACTCTTTCTAAAATTTGTACATTTTAAGACTATTATCAAGAAAATATTCTTTCTTAAAGACAACCGTTACTTACTAAAAGAAAAAAAGTAAATTGAGTAATCGCTTTTTTAAGCAGTACAATTGATATTTTCCTGTGTATGCATGTACACACGTATGTACATACGTACGCACAAAAAATTTTTCTATGTTGTTAGAAAATTTTATTTCTATTTAAAAAAGGCGAGAAACTATCATCGCTCAGGACGGGGGCCCGGCGTTACGCGCTGCTCGTGCGTAATCATCGCCGCTTGTAGTAAACAACTGCCCGCGCGCCGACCGCGGGGCGGCCGCATCTCGCCGCGCGCTTGGATTTGGCGGTGGGCCGGGCCAATACGGCGATTTTTAATCATTAATAACTCATTAACTATTGCGAAAATTGCAAAATGGTACATGACTTTTCGACTCAGTTTGGCTCGCTCTATCTAAATATGAGAAAAGTACCAAACATTCAGAGACACCCTGTATAATAAGGTTTTATTTCGTGTGCCAATTATTTCCACCAATTATCTCAGAAAGTATTGGTTTATTGGAAAAGTGTTTCAGATAAAAGTTGAAAGTTTCGAAAGGGGCCAATAGACGATCTTATTGGATTGTGGATCCAGGGCCTGTATTGAGCCCAATATCCCAGCGAGAAATGACCCATCGAATCGACGTATATCGAAAAGTAATTGAAATATTCATCGATTTCGATTGATTTAATTATGGCACAACTTTCGATGACTTTTTTACTCAGAATAAATCGATTTCGACTCGATATTGATTATTATTTCCTCACTGCAGATATGGGCCGATTCACCGTCTCCGATTAACATGATCCTCCGATTAAACTCTTCGGCTCTTTCTAAGGGGGGGAGATCCATAGACTTGCAAGTTGCGAGGAGAAGACGGATGAATTGATGAGGGGGATTATTTAAAAATGGGAGAATATCTCTTGGAGATTGAGGAAAGGTTTCCGCAATGTATTTGACTAAATAAGAGGCTTTACTATACAGTACAATCCGCAATTAAATATTACATGGTTAATATTTTGCGTTGGGTTGCCGCAAGGGCAGCGTTCGGCTGATGACAAAGAACGAGACGTCTGTCGTAGCGTGGACATAAAGTAAAGCATACATAGAAAAACGTAAGACGTAAAAGACTGTAAAATATATAGCCTTTCGCGATTTACGTTATTCTCTACCTTATTTTAGTCTATTAACAGCCTTCCGAAGTTCCGATCACGAACTTATATCCAATTGCAGCACTGCTGTTTGGCGCCGTCGGTGCTCAACGAAATATTCAAGTCGTTGCTCGGTTGGCGGGTTGTTTGCGCACGCGCAGCAAATGGCGGCTCATACATATAACGCAAGTAATAAAAAGCTGTGTTTAGCAGAGAAAACTACTTTACAATTGTTGTAAAATTTGTGAATGTGATTGGTGTATGCTTTTAATTTTGGCCGAAACTAAGAGTAATACACCAATCAAATTCACGAATTTTACAACTGCAGTTGCAAAGCAGCTTTCTGCTGAATACAATTATAATTAGTATAATGCCTGTATATAGGTGCCTATATATAAAAACTTTTTTACTTTCTGTCTTTAATATTTATTTTTAATTATTTAATTTTTTTATTTAATTTAATTACGTTTAAAAAGTAATGGCAAACACGGCAGGTTTGTCTAGAATTCTTAAATAGGTGAGCGACAGAAAGAGAGTTCCTTTGAAGTCAATTTTGTTTTTATTATGTGTAGTTATCTTTACAAAAAAATAAAATATGTTGACGTGAAATAAATTGAGAGTAACTAAAAAGTTTTTACATTAGTTGAAATAAAAGCAAACGAAATCAGTAATCTGTCCTGAAGATAGAATAGAAAATAAATTAACTGAAATAAAAAACCAGATCTTACAGGACGGAATTAAGAAGTCTGGATTACTGATTGAAAATGTGAGTCCAAATGTTTACTGAAACGTAATATCGATTATGAAAAAAAAAAGAAAGAAAAATGAAAAGAGAGGGGGGCCTCTGTATTAATGTCTATAAGATCGGTTCTTGGGCTAGAATTTCAAGCCAGAGCCATAAGAATGAAAGTAATTCTCAGATCTCAAGACGAATATAAACTCTAGCAGAGGCCCTTGTACTTTTTTTTACTAATGTCTGTCTTCAAATATGGCGTCCCAATGAGAATCTCTTAACGGCCCCGCTCGCTGGACCGGACTCCTCGCCTCGATCCTCCCTCTCGGACGCTAGCTGCCGCAGCTCTCCCTTTCCTGGCGGTGAGCTCTCCCTGGTGATCCGACTCTCGCTCGGTTGGTCTCCAGAACACGCGCCGCAACGACCAATCCGTCAAGAAAGAGGTAACGGACTCGACACGTTCAAAGAAACGCAACCAAGTGCGGCCATGACACCTAACGAGTAAGGAAGGAGGCGGGGGCTCTTTGAGAGTGGCTACTTGCGCGTCGCGCCATCTAATGTGAAACAATCGGGCGTTGTAAAACGCGAAAAGAATTTGAGCGCAATATCTGAACAAATTATTTAATTTTTAATAAGTCCAATTATTAATATTTATTTTCATAATTGAACTTATTTTTTATTTTGATAAATGTAAATACAAATACCTTATTGTATTAATATTTAATATTAATAATTTAATTAGTTGCTTAATTTAACTTCTTGTTTAATAAATGAGCGGATGTAGTACTGAAAATGTATTATATAGGGGAGATCGGGGCAAACTCGACATAATTTTTTCAAAGACAATTTTCAACAATTAATTAAAATTTTCAAGCAAATTTAATGGTACACATTTAAAGAGCGTTCCTTCAGGTACAAAATTGCTTAAGGAAATTTTGCTGTACGTCGCTTAGTTTTGCTCCCAGGAAAGGAAAAGTGACGCGAAGACAAATTTTCAAATTGAAAAATGCCGGGGTAAACTCGACACTTTGCCTGATCGACACAATTTGATCTGGAACTTATTTTTTATTGTCTGAAACTAAATATACATTTGTTTATCGTGTATTTAGAAAGTACAAAAATTTGGAATTAAGTAAAACAATCATTGGAAATAATGAGAACAAAAATTGTTGAACATTCAATTATTTTCATCTAAACTCATGTCTGAAAAACAATTTATGCAAGTAAATTCGCGATTACACGTGCGCACACATTTGTCATGGGCCATATAGCTGCATCACAAGCATCGTTTATTATTGGGAGCCAATAAAACAGCGTGTCGACTTTGCCCCGCGACTTTGCTCCGAACGTCGTTTTTTACTTTTGTTACTCCAAAAATATAAAAATTTTGAAAATATGCAAAAACTATTATCGGATTCGTATAAAGCATCAAATTTCCCATCAAAATCACTTACCGGTAGATTCGCAAGAGTAAAGCTCGATGAAAGAGTAGACATTTTCGAGAAATCAGAAAAATTACTTTTCACTATCAAAAACGCTTATGTCGCGTTAAAAATTACACTATAACTCAGAATGTTACCAAATTCCGTTGATAATACTGGCACATAAAGACGCATTTACAGTAGGAAAGGCAAGTTTCTACGATAGATTTAAATTGGCAAAAAGCCTAGTGTCAAGTTTTTCCCGGTGTCGAGTTAGCCCCGGTCTCCCCTAATATTTTAATTTTCAAAATTGTCAAATTACAAACAGGAATTTTGTTGTGACTTTTACAGTTATAAAGTAACTATTTAATGGAAATGGAAGCCTAAAAAAATTAATATTGTAACGCAATTATTATAATGCTCAAATCATAAAATATTTACATTATCCATGTCTGCCAATACAATATAATTTTTTATTCATATATTGCATTCTATATAATGGCAATGTTATTATATATTTGACAGACAAATCAAAATAGCTTCGAATCGATATCGAAATGATGAAATATCGATGTCTTAACAGAAAATACATAATTTGCCTGTTTACAGTCTGGCGCGATAAATGTATGTCACAAATAATCTCTTCTTTAAAAAAATGTCATATAGCACAAACATCGAAATAAGCTTCAAATTTCGAGCATTATTTCGATATGATGTAATATCGATGATTTCGACGTCAATTAGACGTTGATTCGATGGGTCATTTCTCGCTGGGTAGGGCCTAAGTCAAATTTTTTAAATGAAAACCCCTATTTTTTATTGTACCATCTTTCTCTATTAATTAATTTGAACAACTTTTGTTTGAAAAATTCTTTTATTTGCCTAATACTTTTTGAGATATTCAAGGAAAACCTGGTAACTTTTTCAATATTTAGCTTATGATATCTTGATAATTGTTTGCCAGAGGAAAAAGTGGTATAGAGGATTTTTTGACTTGATTTTGTCTTAAGAATATGCTGTTGCAATAGCACTCCAATTTTTTTAAATATTTGTAAACACTCCAAGAAGATGCATACACAAATATTTAAAAAAAATTGGAGTACTATTGCAACAGCACATTTTTGAAATAAAATTAAGTTAAAAAGTCCTCTGTATCACTTTTTTCTCTGGCAAACGATCATCAAGATATCACAAGCTAAATATTGAAAAAGTTACCAAGCTTTCCTTGAATATCTCAAAAAGTATTAAACAAATAAAAGAATTTTTCAAACAAAAGTTGTTCAAATTAATTAATAGAGAAAGATGGTACAATAAAAAATAGGGGTTTTTATTTAAAAAATTTGAGGGGAGACGACTGGTCTAGTGGGTAGAGCGCCAGATTCGTAATCCGGAGAACCGGGTTCGAATCCCGCTACGCCGATGAGAATTTTTCTCAGCAAAACGCTGCCCCCCCATCTGGCGGTAATGGTAGTTGGATAGGGTTGGGTACGTCCCTGCAAAAACGCCACAAGGATACTAGATTGCAAACCCTACGGGGATACGCAATAAAATAATAGTTTACGGAGTTATTTAAAAAATTTGACTTAGGCTCTATTGGGCTCAATATAGACCCTGGATCCAAAATCTAATAAGATCGTCTATTGGCCCTCTTCGAACCTTTTAACTTTTATCTGAAACACTTTTCCAAAAAACCAAGTCGTCAATTGACACTTAACGAAGATTAACACAATAACATTTAAACGACACCCAACGATAAAAGGATCATGGCGACACTGATTAAATCGACATAGAACATTAAAGGTTAACACTCTGTTAACACCAAACCAACATCCAACGATGAGGATCAATCTCCAACCTACACTAAACATTGAGGCTTAATCCCCAACCTACACTTATCATTGAGAATAAACTCTCAATATACACTCATTATTGAGGATTAAACCCACAACTTACCTAAACCTTAATGGTCAACACTCAATCTACATCTAAATTTAAGTGTTGACACTTAACTTTGATGACAAACACTAAACTTTGGGTGTTAACCATCAAAGTTGAGTGTACTTTTTCATAAGAATATACATAAAAAAAATAGGCTTCCTCATAAGAGGAAGCTTTATGAGCGAAATAAAATGTAGATTAAGCAACGTGCAAATTTATAATTTGCATACTTGAAAATTGTGAGGAAGTAATGTTCAAATTTTTTTTTGTTAAAATTATAGGCAATACGCCGGGCACGCCAAGGATGCTGCTGGAGATTATGTCCATCTTCGATTGTTGTTTCTCACATAATTTGGTGCTTATTGTCGATGCATGCAACTAAACTCTTTTCAATGTCTGCACTGAGACAGGATTTTTTCTACGACAAACCCTTTCACCCGACGCGGCTTGGGTCGGAGCTGTCGGGGCTCAAAATGCAATTAATTAATATGTTGGGCGCCAGTTAATTTTTCCGAAATTAACAAAGTTCTGAGTTTCGCAATGAGATGGTTCGATTGGGTGACCCAAGGAATATTGAAAAAGTCAAAAGAAAATCAGAGAGATAAGCAAGCAATATATGAGTGTATTGAAATAGTTAGACTTACGTTACAGTTACATCGCTATTCGCCGCAAACGGCCCACGCAACTCGTTCACAATCATTAGACGTACACCGTCTACACAAGTATAGTATTGATGACAAATTCATATCGTCGAGTCTACTCGGAACCGGCAGGCAGCTGATACGCACTACGGATTACATTCTAATTTGCGCAGGACTGATCCCGCCGACGACCGACGGAAGAGTCCCCGAGATCTCTCGATTCTCTCGGTCGTTCCGCTACCACGCGCCCACCCCCTTCGATCCTACCAATCGTTATAAGGGTCGATATATTCCGTCACATGCGGCCACGCTATTGGCTCTCCGTCTCGACGGTTTACAAGGCTCGGCGCTCATGCCGCGCGGGCAACAGAAGACGTACAGTCGGTATTTTATAGATTTTGTCGGATCGATCATTACATCGAGCGTCGATGTCGAGGGAAAGGATTTTGAACATCGAGTGTCGATGTCGAGGAAAAGGGTTTTAATTTTCCTGTCACAGCACCTTTTATTACGCTCTCTATTGTATTTTATATCTTCTCATTTTATCATGTCGTTGTATTTCATACATTTTAAATGTCTTATGCATCCTAATTAAATCTACAGCAATTTTGAGAGATAGTTTATAAAATATTGTACTTATATTTCTTTAAATTCAATTTCACGCACAAAATATATATCTTGCGAAATATTACTTACTCTAATAAATATACTTGGAATAATACTTTAATTTCACTTCTTTTTCATGCCATTATATTTATTTTTTTTTGTGTTTTTTAAATAATATTACTTGCTCTAATAAATATACTTGGAATAATGCTTATTTGATTTTACTTCTTTTTTATGCCATTATATTAATTTTTTGTGTTTTTTAAATAAATATTTTCATTATTTGTCTAATATTATTTAAAAATTATTTTGTCTAAAATATACTTGGCGTTTTTTTTACATTTTTAATGTCTTTTTTTAGGTGGATAATTAATTCTATTATAGTCGATTATTTGCATAGTGCTTACAGCAGTGCGATGACGCGACGCTACAAGTATCGCACTGAAACGTCGGCTTTAAAAGAGCAAAAAGTAGGGGAGACCGGGGCTAGACCGTTAGTTTTTTTTCGGTGCCGATTTTTAACAACAAAATAAATAATTGTAGTTAAATGTGGTATACCACTGTAAAGAGTGAACCTTTAACTACAAAATTTATACAGGAAATTTTTATCTACGTTGCTTTGTTTAACCGGTATAGAGCAAAAACGACAACAGTGCAAAAATTGAAATCTCAAAAATGCCGGGGTTGAACCGCCACCCCACCCGGGGTTAATCCGTTACACTGCATTTTCAATACATATACGTACAGTCGTTCACGGAAAGGTTGCAACACTTTTTTTTTGATGATTTTTGGAACGCGCAGAAATTTTGAGATCGCGATCCACCATCTCTGTATACACGTAGTGAACGGCTATGATAGCTGTCAAAGTGAACTATACAAGGTGGAGGTTCGCGAAATGTATCTTGTGCGCCGCGGAAAATCTTAAGATATCAACTGGATACTGTAATATCGGGGTTAGTATAAAAGAATAAGCTAAATAGACAATTTTATTTGATAAATTAATTTTTATTTTCAAGACATGTGTAACATTAAAAATTAATGTAATATAAACATATTAATATAATTATTTGTAATAATTATATTAATTATTATAATAATTATATTAATTATTATTATAATTATATTAATTATATTAATTATTTATAATAATTATATTAATATATTGTGTCATATGTTATGTTAATTTTAATTAAATAATTAATTACATAATTAATAACATTAAAATTAATTAATAACATATTAATTTTAATACATAATATTAATACATAATTAATATAACAGTAAAATTAACCGGTGTCTGGATTAATGTTCGGCAAGCAGAGGACATCAGTCGATTGAAGAAGCTGCCGTGGAAGACGTGGATGCTGAGACTGCGAAACCACATCAATGCTTCAAAGCCAATCCTTCTCGTCAAATAACGATGAAGTAATCTTTCTAAAAAATTACAATTATAAAAATTAATTACTTGCAAATTCAGTTTTAGTACAAAATCATTATTTTATTATAATTATATTAAGTTGAGGAGATAGATTTACTTACATAAAATTGCCAGATCGCTGATTACTATTGACTGTTCAGTAAGAACAGATCAATCGCAATCTGTTGTCCGCTGCAATCCAGAGCGAATCTCTTGTAGAAATTCGTTGTGGGATTAAGATGTGCATGTCTTTGTTCACTCTAGTACTGGGATCTTCTCTCGGCTGCAGGGCCCCTGGACCGATATTAGGCAGGCATGTTTGGAAAACGTATAGTTCACTTTGACAGCTATCATAACCGTTCACTACGTGTATACAGAGATGGTGGATCGCGATCTCAAAATTTCTGCGCGTTCCAAAAATCATCAAAAAAAAAGTGTTGCAACCTTTCTGTGAACGACTGTACATCTAATCCTGAAAAATGATAGGATACATTTTAATAATTGTTTTTTAAGAGAAAAATAAAAATTTATTTCAAATTTTTATGCAAAACATTAAAAAATAATTGTTTTACCTATTTCATAAAACAATTTAGGCACGTGAATACAGAGGTTAACCAAATCGTAAACTCCCCAACGGCACGTCACATTGTCAACGCGGGCAACCACGGGGAACACGCGTGACGGCGTTCCGGTGCCATAGGATCAGCGCGGACCCTCGAGCAACCTAACCAAGCCGCGTTTCTCGCGGGTGAGCGATAAATAGCGACAGGGGGGTTAGAAAAACTCGCGGTGAAGCGCGACCATTTTACCGACTCGACGGCGTCCTCGCGCCGATTCCTCGACGCGCCGACGATGACGACGGCCACGACCACCACCACGACGACGACGACGACGACGACGACGACGACGACGACGACGACGACGACGACCACCACCACCGACACCACCACCACTACAACGGCGGCGACAATGACGCCGAGACGATGCGGCGAACGCTGGACGATGCGGTCGCACGCGCGACTGTCACTGACACAACGACCAACAACGACGATCTACCGCGCGCGCGGCATGTCAACTCTCGCGCGGAAATCGCGGGATCTCAGAGCCGTGCCGTGTCTCGCCGTACCTCGCCGACGTGCCGTGAGCGCGAGCGATCTCGAAAACAACGGTCCGCCATCTTTTCGGTCGGCCAAAACATCCGTTTTGCGACGATACGTGCGTACCATTTCCCTCCTACACAAACTGACGCACGTGCAAGGGAAGACAGAATCACGCTTGAGGGAAACCTAACCTGAAATCGCCGTGAGCTGAAGTCGTGCGCCCGGCGCGCCACAGTGACGAGACTAGCGGACCAGCCCCGGGTGCTTACTAGCGGATAAGCCCCAAACATAAGTTTCAGGTTTGATCGCCCACGAAATATTAGACATTAACGATAATGAAAAAACTACACTGGATTCGTGTTCAGCATGCATTACTCTTTATAATCACGTACCTCGAGATTTGGAGAGCAAATATTATTGCAGATATTACAATATTTCCACGCGCAGAAAATTTCACTTTCACCTTCCGAAAACACGTTTGCCCTCGTAAAAATCATAACACGGCAGGTAACCTGCTGAAACTCCGTTGGTCACATGGGTACCATAAGCAGCGTTTACAATGTTAATAGCGAGTTCGCACAATATACAGGTTCCGAGATATTTGATTTGGCGGATTTACCCCGTTAGCGGTCTAGCCCCGGTCTCCCCTACTCAAAACAACCTCCGTTCTGGATACTCTTTTACTTCGACAAAGGTTGTTAAAAGAAATATATGTTTTGCTTAATTCTTTCAGTTGCAGAACCTTCTATTGAAAAGAATATACAGCATTTTCTAATATTGTTTTCTGTAATACTGTTTATCAATTTTAAGATCATCAATTCGCGTATCTACTCCGTGAGAGAAAGTTCCACCATGAGAAGAATATAACGAGCGGGTTGTTTTTATCGACGCCGATGTGTAAAAAAATTGTTGAAAAAAATTCTTAATTGTACATACATGTCATCATCGTTTCGTTTTACTGTTTCTTTTAGACACAATCCTGGAAAATAACGAACCAGACTCTTAAACATTAAGTGAAATGAGCAATTATTATGCAATTTACGTAATGCTTAAACACGATCTCTTATGTCAACTCCTTTTTCGATTATGCAGAAGAGAATGTAATAGATATTAATTTTAGAAAATATTAATATTATTTATACGGCAATTAAAATAAGAAAAAAATTAAAAGTAATTTTCATTTAGAAGCAATTATTTTTATTTGCTGAAAACTGATTTATGAACGTCAAAGAAATGAATTCTTCGATAATTTTTCTCGTTTTTCGAGTCGAATTAACTAACTATTGTGTGATTAATAATCCTATTTGCAAAAAGCAAGATGTCGTTGATCAGTAGTAGGTAAGCTAGGCGGGTTCTAAATGAAATGTGGGCGAGGGGGGGTGAGGGGCGGGGGGTATACCGCGGGGGGGGGGTACCGCGTTTTCGGGCGCCGCGAGGAGGGGGAGGGGGTAACCGCGTTGTTTGCCGCGCCGCGGGCGGGGGAGGGGGGAACCGCGTTTTCGGGCGTCGCGGGCGGGGGAGGGGGAACCGCGTTTTCGGGCGCCGCGGGCGGGGGAGGGGGGAACCGCGTTTTCGGGCGCCGCGGGAGAGGGGTCCGCGGGGTGAGGGGACCCGCGTTCGCGTTTTCGGGCGCCGCGGGAGAGGGGTCCGCGGGGTGAGGGGACCCTCGTTCGCCTTTTCGCCGCGCCGCGGGGAGGGGCGACCGCGTTTTCGCCGCGCCGCGGAGTCCGCGTGCAACGGCCGCGTCGGTCCGCGTGACGTCACACGGCACGCTCCCGCTCGCGTTATCTCCCCCTCGTAGATGTTCTCTCGCGCCCCCGTCCCCCGTTCGCGCGCGTCTTCACGGTCGCGCGCGATCCCTCTCCCCCGTTCGCGGTCTCTTTCGCTCCCGGCCCCGTTCGCGTTCTCGCCCACGATCGCATATCTTTTCTTCGCCGACGATATTTAATAGTTTAGATCTTAATATATATATTTAATTTTTAATATTACATTTAAGTAAACGATAAACGAAGACAGCTTAATTCTAATGATAGGGAATGAGATGAACGGTAAATGAAAAGGAAAAATAATTAAAATTTTTTTTTAACCATATTATATGCATTTATTTATCATGTAGCGCATTATACACAATAGTATCGGCAGCATACGCCAACAGTTCGCAATCTATTAGCGAATTTTTATCATAAACTTCATGCAAGCTTCTAACTGCATTACATTTATCGGTAATACAATTTTGACGTAAAATTGTTACAAATTGTTTAAATTTTTCACTTACGCCGTGAACATTTTGACATAGTTGAAAATATACATTTTCGACGCAATGTTCTAGTTCGAACAGGAAGAGTACGGTTGACGGTTTCATGTACAGGCTGGTGTCGCACGATGTCAACTTTACAATATCTGCGTCACGTATTTTAACGAGTTCCAGATCTCGAAACGCTAGCGATGATGGCGCCGATGACTGCACGAGTCGCTGAATATCTGCACGTTTTTCGATGAATGTCACCCACGTTGCATGAGGCAGAATTATCCGATTGCCTCGGTTATCACCAATATGTATATCCACAGAGGACATAGGTCCCGCGTTGATTCCGACATCCAAAAATTTATACGCTGTCGATGTCAAGGCAAATCTCCTTCCCAAAATACGAGGCGTGTAGCGGGGTTTATCAAAACTGAAAAAATACAATTATGTTTATAAAAGTTTTTTTTTTGCACAAGCATATACGAAAATTAGCGGTACTTACTCATTGTGCTGTTTCTCGCACGTTTCATCCTGAATCGGAACGTAGTAGTTCGCACCATGAGTGTACATCGTAACTGGAGGCTGTTTGCGACGTACTCGAACCGTATCAAACTCTTGACTGCGCTCTAGAATCCTCGTAGACTATTTATACGTACAAAAATGCTAATCTTGCAAATAGCGCCATTGTACGGCTGCTGCTGCATGGTGACCACCACCACATATATGTTAAATGAGATATCTTTGTCAAGAACATTCGTGATGAGATCACCTCATCGGGCAATAGCATCAAATATGATTTATTTTCAAAAGCATACGTGTCTCGCAATGATTTCACCGAACACGTGCAAAACTGCAAATTTTGCAATTTCGCATAAGTCAATTGCGCGATATTGTTTTCAAGAACATGTCGCGACGTGTCTCGCGATGATTTTATCGAACACGTGCAAAACTGCAAATTCTGCAATTTTACATAAGTCAATGGGGCGTTATTGTTTTCAAGAACATACATGTCTCGCGATGATTTCATCGGACACGTGCAAAACTGCAAATTTTGCAAATAGCGCCGATGTACGGCTGCTGCATTGATACAGATCAAATCACCGAAAGTCAATGGCGCGATATCGTTTTCATGAACATACGTGTCTCGCAATGATTTCATCGCACACGTGCAAAACTGCAAATCGTAGATTTTTCGGAAGGCGTAAATGTACGGATGCTGAGATAAAATTAGATATGATAAAAAAACAAACGATGCATCATTAGTAGAATATAAATTGATGAATCTGGGTGATACGCTTAGTAGTCGAGGACTGGAAGTCGCGAGTGCAACAAATTGTGTCAGAAAGAGGAACATGGAGCAAGAGTTGTTGGACCAATCCACCCTTTTAAATTCGAGGGAAGACTTTGCCGCGTGGGAGCAACGATGCGACGAGTTTATCGAATCGTTGGAAGAACAAAGCCGAATTAAACGGCCACGATTATCGATCGGTCTCAAACAGTCGTTGGTCGCCTGTATCGCACGACTCGAAGGTCTGAAAGACTCGGTACGTCAACGTTTTGTGCATGTGGGTGCAGGATACAGTGCGAGTGAGACAGGACTCAGATGGCGCGAGATAGATACGGCTTTTGAAAGTCGTATACTGACCGGTGTGGTAATAAATTCCAAACACATCGACCCTCATCAATTTCTCAAAGATGCGAGAGACATTGTACTCATTCATGTGCGGAACGTCATGCAACGACATGACAATGTAAAAATAAACACAATGTTTAATGGTGAATTTGTTGCGGGTGACAAACGCGCGAATAAAAGTATCGCAACGAGAAACTATGAACTCTTTCGTGAGTCCGATCTGTGTAAGTGGTACAAGCGACACGTCATCGAGCCTACCCTAGCATCGCTGGAGGAATTCCAGGAACGTGATAGCGGATGGGCGTTGTCGCGTATACTTAATTTGACAGTTAACATAAACAAATATAATCCATTGCACGCGGGGTGTTTTGTGGAAATACCGCGAGAAATTAAAATGAAGAGAGCGGTGATAAACGTGCGATCAATGGGCAATGCATGTTTCGCATGGTCAGTGGTGGCTGCTCTGCATCCAACCCAAAGAAATGCAGATCTGCAATCGTCGTATCCTCATTACACGTCGGTGCTAAATCTTACAAACATTAAATTTCCAATGACGTTGGATCAAATTAAACGGTTTGAAGATCACAACGACATCTCCATCAATGTGTACGGTATCGAGAAAAAAAACAAGGAACTTGCGATCTTGCCAATACGGGTTACTGGTCGAAAGATGAACAGACATGTAAATCTGCTGTACATGCAGGACGACAACGTGGGACATTTTGCATGGATCAAGAACCTGTCCCGCATCGTGAGCTCGCAATTGAGCAAGAAAAAGAACAAAAAATACTTTTGCGATCGGTGAGTATACATCCTAATAAATAATAAAAATAATTTTTACGTAAAAATATATTTAAAAAAAATTCTTTATTTACAGATGCTTGCACTACTTCAGCTCCAGCGAGAAATTGGAAGCCCACACCGTCGACTGTCAGGAGATGAACGACTGCGCGATCAAGTTACCGAGCGATAACGACAAGTGGTTGGCCTTTAAAAATCACGGCAGGAAGGAACGAGTTCCGTTTATCGTATACGCCGACCTTGAATGTACCCTGGAGAAGATGGAAGCGGATCCGGAAACGTCCAGGTACACATATCAACATCATCGCGTGTTTAGCATAGGGTACTACGTGCGCTGCTCGTACGACGACTCGCTATCAATGTATCGGTTTCGTCGCGATAAGGATTGCGTCGCGTGGTTCGCTGAGGAGCTAAGACGTTTAGCTCACGACGTAAAGACAATCTTGTCCACTAATATACCCATGGCGAATTTCACGCGAGACGAGTGGGAAAAGTTTAACAGCGCAACGCACTGTCACGTGTGCGAAAAACCGTTCGAGCCAGACGACGTGCGAGTACGCGATCATTGTCATCTGACCGGTCAGTACAGAGGTCCCGCGCACTCAAACTGTAATCTAAACTACAAAGATTCGCATTGCATTCCCATAGTTTTTCATAATTTATCTGGCTACGACGCACATTTTATTATAACGGAAATAGCAACAGCGTACGAAGGACATGTAGACTTGCTCCCAATTACAAAAGAGAAATACATTTCATTTACAAAAAACGTTAAAAGCACCGAAGATAAAGATAAGAAAACTTGCGTCAAATTGCGATTTATCGATTCGTACAAGTTTCTCACCGCTAGTCTCAACAAATTGGCATCTTATCTAAGCAAGGATAAACTGCGAATATTGCAACGCGAATTTTGTAAAATATCCGCAGAAAATTTGATTTGCTGACACGAAAAGGCGTATTTCCGTATGAGTACATTGACTGCGTCGAAAAGTTGGAGGACTCGTGTTTACCACCGCGCGACTCGTTTTATAGTTCATTGACAGGTGACACCGTATCCGAGAGCGATTACGCGCACGCCGTCAACGTCTGGCAGCGGTTCTCCATTCGAACGCTCGGTGACTACAGCGATTTATATCTCAAAACCGATGTCTTGCTGTTGGCCGATATCTTTGAAAATTTTCGCGATAGCTGCGTCGCGAGTTATGGACTCGATCCGGCATATTATTATACTCTACCAGGTTTTACGTGGGACGCTATGTTGAAGCATACGCGTATCAATTTCGAATTGCTCACCGACATTGACATGGTCATGTTTATCGAACGCGGTATACGCGGCGGTTTGAGTCAATGTTCAAACAGATACGCGCTGGCCAACAACAAGTACATGCAGTCGTACGATCCATCGAAACCGTCGTCATATCTGATGTATTTTGACGTAAACAACTTATACGGCTGGGCAATGTGTCAACCATTGCCTTACGCAGATTTTCAATGGGTCGACGACGTAACCGATTTTAATGTTATGGATGTTGCGGTGGATTCCACGATAGGCTACATTCTCGAAGTCGACTTGGAATATCCGCAACATCTTCACGACGCGCACACTGACCTACCATTCTGTCCGACGCGTGATAAACCACCCGGTAAGCGGCAGGACAAGCTCCTCGCAACATTATACGATAAGAAACGTTATGTAATACATTATCGCAACCTGCAGCAGTGTACTCGTCACGGTCTCCGTATATCAAAGATTCACCGCATATTGAAATTCGCGCAATCTCCATGGCTTCGCGATTATATAGAACTTAATACGAAATTTAGAACATTGGCCAAGAATGATTTCGAGAAAAATTTATACAAATTGATGAACAATGCTGTGTTTGGCAAAACCATGGAGAATGTGCGCAATCACGTTGACGTGCGACTCGTGACTCATTGGGAGGGTAGATACGGCGCGGAGGCATTGATCGCGAAACCAAATTTTCATAGCCGAAGCGTCTTTTCGGAGAATTTAGTAGCAATAGAAATGCGAAAACTCGAGGTGAAGTTCGACAAACCAATCTACGTGGGTATGTGCATCCTCGATATATCCAAGACATGTTTGTACGAATTTCATCACGAGTACATGTTACCGTTGTATCGCGACAAGTGTAAAGTCACGTACACCGATACTGACAGTCTCATTTATCACATCGAGTGCGAAGATGTGTATGACACCATAAAGCGCCACATTATTAGATTTGACACAAGCGATTACGCGGTCGATAATGCGTACGGTATCCCACTCGCCAATAAAAAAGTTCCGGGCTTAATGAAAGACGAAAATAACGGTGCGATAATGACCGAATTCGTCGGGCTTAGAGCAAAGATGTACGCCTTGCGAGTAGACGGTATGAAAGATACGAAAAAAGCTAAAGGTGTTAAGAGTAACGTCGTAGCCAGGTCGATAACATTCGACGATTACACGCGGTGTCTGCGCGACGAAATTGAAATGACACGACAGCAGACCTGCATAAGATCCAAACAGCACGAGGTATACACCGTGTCCGAAACGAAAATAGCTCTAAGTCCGTACGATGATAAACGATACATTATACCCGGTTCTACCGAGACGCTGCCATGGGGGCATTATAAAATACCACTGTAAAATACAATTGTAAATACATTTAGATATTTATGTAAATAAATGACTCATTTGTATGTATAATATGTTTTTATATTGTAATAAATTTTTACAATACATTATTCTTGTGTATCCATGAATTGTGTGAATTATCAAATCCTAACCACTTTACATAAACCTCATCCCCCCTTTTGCGCAAAACTTTTTCAACGAGATACACGTCGGGATTGGCAACGCAATGTAACTCGTATTCGTAGAAGCCGCCGGCGACGGGTTTTCCGCAGGAATCTTCCAACAGATACGTCACGGGATTAGTTTTCTGCACTTTGACGATTCTAAACACCTCCGTGGTCCAATTTGGCGTGTATCCTTTCTCGAAGATTGTCTTGAATTTACTCACGCGTACCGAGTCGCCCACTTTGAATCGCGCGGGAGCAGCGATTTTACGTGGCTGTACACCGTTGTTAGGAGCTTGTCGGCGATCGCGGGGGTAACATCGATGGGTCGCATACCGATAGTTCGATGCTTTCGCGCGTTGTAATCCGATACGAGACCCGGCAGCGAGTCGATCCATTTGTAATTTCCGTTGAGCGTAAACATTTTCCACATATCGTTCTTGAGCGTGCGATTGAATCGTTCGACGACCGATGCCTTCATTACGGAATAGGTCGAATAGTGATTGATATTATGTTTCTTCAAGAGTTTCTGCACGTTTGCGTTGTAAAATTCTTTGCCCTTGTCAGTCTGCAGATTTTTCGGACATCTTCCGCCGTCTCGAATTATTTTCGCTATCGCCGTAGTAACCTCGGTTCCGCTCTTGGCCTTGAGCGGTACGGCCCATGCGTGCTTGCTCAGCACGTCGATAACGGTGAGTATGTAGTAGTAGCCTCTGTTGAATCGCGTGTATGGACGCATCTCGACCACATCCGCCTGCCACAGGTCATCGTATCCGCGCACTATGACGCGTCTTCGCGAAAAATTTCTTCTCGCAGGAGCGTGTAGTTCTTCCACCAGCCTCCGTTTCTCAGTTGATTGCTTCTTACTAGCCATGACGCTGACGCGCAACTGACGCAGAGATCAGATGTACGTTCTTATCTATTCGCGATGATTCGCAATTACATCTTGAATCATCTTTTGAAGTTCGTTTAGGGTAATTTGCACGTTATTCTGGAATGCGGCCATCTTTCTCTCGATTTCATCCTGCTGATCTTTCAAAATTTGCACGCTCTGCTGCACGTAACGTTTATTGGCGGCATCGCCATCATCTACAGGCGGCGCTATCCGTCGAATCTTGCGCGATTTCGCGTCAAAGTCGGTGGCGACCATGCAAAGAGCGTTATCGCGCACGTAATTTCTGATTAATCCGCTCCATTGATAGTACGGTTCCGCACCGCCTCTTCCGAGCGATATACCAAACTTGTTGATCGGCATTTCGATGTTGATTGAACGACTCGCCGACGCGCGGTTTAATTTATAATAAGTCCAGCCTCGCGAAGTTCCTCGATAATCGACAGGATCTCGTTATCGTGACCGGTGTGACCCGCTAGGCGCGAAGCTTCGAGCAATCGGAGACGATCTACAAGCTCGTTGGGATCGTCCCAATGAACATAGTCGATCTTGTTGTCGTTTAATGTCATGGCACGCGGTATACCTTTTCCAGCTTTTTTACCCGAAATCGACGATGCAATTATATGGTCGATCTTGTTGCCGTTTAATGTCATGGCACGCGGTATACCTTTTCCAGCTTTTTTACCCGAAATCAACGGTGCGATTATTTGTGTGTACTTGTATCCCCTGTTGCCATTTATTCGAGCGTGAGCATCATAATTGCGCTTATGAGCACTCGTCGTCAACAGAATGCTCTTGTATGTTTGCATATCGTCCACCGTGTAGATATCGTCATTGGGAAATTTCTTAAAGATCAACTCGTAAAGACCGCGTGTGCCAGCGTATCGTATGCCGTCGATAATTATGTTGTCCGCGTTGTTCACGTCAAAACGTTTATTACCGAGCATCATTCCATCGTTGCTGAAATAAACGCCGTATACGGTGTCTATACCGCTTTCTTGATCGCCGCTCAGAACTGCCCCGACGTACTTTTGACCCAATAGACCAAAGTGATCTCGCAACGTTTCTCGACCTTCAGATGTTTGCAACTGCTGTCGAACGGACGTCACGAGTGAGTCATCCGTGGTTTCGAAAACATCTTCGTTTGCGAGTGATTCGAGTATTGTGGGCCGCACGGAAGGCGCAGAGGTTATCGGTGGTTCATTCAATGGACCTGTCGATCGTTTCGATTTATGCGGTTGTAAAATTTTGGTTATTTCGCTCAAATTAGATGGCACATTTATCGATCGTTTCAACGTAACCGGAGTTGAAGCCATTACAGAGTCGTTAAACGAGGCGTTTGGTCGTTTTCGTTTGAACTTTGGCTCTTCGTCTTCCCACGCCGTTTCATTCTCAATCTTTGACACGTCAGATTCTTTGCCAACGGTGTTTTCGGCAATCTGCCTTAGAGGCTCGATGATGGGCTTAAAGTGTCTCTCCAACGCGATATCTTCCTCCATTTTGTCCGTTTTCAAGGCGTGATACTTTTTGCGAATCGAATCGCTCGTTTTCGCAATTTGATTTGCTATTCTCTCGCGCTCTCTAATCTCCTCGCCGCTGTCCATGTTGCGATAACGTTGTTCAATCGGCGCGTCGACAACAACTAACCGCGTTTCGGTATCGCAAAGTCGTTAAATCCTTTTCTGTATCGACCATTCGAAATCGCGCTGTCCTTGTCTATCACCACGAATCCATACTTTTGTTGCCAACATGTATCACACAATTTGCTGAAATCATCGTATGACATATCTGTGTTTACGTGATCGTTGAATATGTGTTTCAGATTGGTACCATCCTGTTTAAACAGAATCAATAAATTCGCGTTGTCGCGTATAAGATGCTTCGGTATCTTTGCATACGTCTGACAAAGATAGAAGGAGTCAACGTCGGCGTGCCGGCCCATTGCAAAGTATTCTCTTATCGTATCCTGCTTGTCGCATGCCACGTCATCAAAGATAAAAATAGAATTCGGGAGCGCCTCGCTCGGTGGAATGACGTCACTGTTATTCGAGAACGTAAGGTAGCCGATTTCTTCTATCGGTGTTAGTATATTCTCCAAATATCGGTATTTCGACTGTTGCAACGATTTCGAGTACACATACACGTTCTCGAAACGTACACCGTGCGGACTTTCCAGCAAGCTTATCAAGACGTTTGTCTTGCCGCAATTCGACGGACCGCAGATGATACCACGTATAGAAATCGGTAGCATGTCTCCATGTTTGCGTACCTCTTTCGTTAACTGTATCCTATCGTCAAAGTTTGTCACTTTGATCGTCCGCGATTGTCGTACAAACCGCATTTTACCTCCCCTCCACAACGAATGAAAAACAGTATCGAGAAAGCTGGCCTATTTATAGAGGCGCGTAGAGCTGAGATGCTCAGTCTTTAAAATGTTTTTGCTCATGTCGGATAACAGCGATATTTACGATTTAACCGTCGAGCAGTTAAAGTATATACCAAAGGTCATTCTACTACGGCAGTTTTATAATCATATAGATTATTTGTGGGATAAGCTTCCCGAACATATCAAGGCAGATTCGGAGGTTCAGCAATACCGTCGCTGTTTAATACATTATAATTTGTCGTGTCAGCAAACGCACATCGACGGTCCGCCGCCGTTGATAAAAAACTGTGGCGAATGCCGCCGAAGATAGGTCGAGGTCTGTTGAATCGCGCGATAAACGCGCTTCCGATCGAATTACACATTCCCGGCTATCAATTTTGCGGTCCGGGAACTCATTTAGAAACACGATTGGCAAGAGGTGATCGGGGTATTAATCCATTGGACGCAGCGTGTCGCGAGCACGACATAGCCTACTCGCGTAGCAGCGATCTCGCAGAACGACACGTGGCAGACAATATACTTGCCGCGAAAGCGCGAAAACGTGTCACCGCGAACGATTCGACTCTCGGAGAGAGAGCTGCAGCTACAGCCGTCTGGGCGGCCATGAAGGCTAAAACGAAACTCGGTATGGGTTTGAAAACGAAGAAAAAGAAGAAGAACAAGCGAATACTTCCGATAGCGAAACGCGGTGGTATCCTACCGATCCTGCCGTTATTAGGGGTTCTCGGTTCGTTGGTCGGCGGAGCGGCGGGAGTCGCAAAGGCCGTGAACGATAACAAAGCCGCGCGACGTCAGCTGGAAGAGATGCAACGTCACAATCGCGCCATGGAAGGTCACGGACTTTATCTCGCTCCATACAAACGCGGACGGGGAGTCTCGAGAAAAAAAAAAACGTCGAAGAGACGCTAAAAATCCCCAAGGGCGTAACTACCAACATACAACTGCAACAATTGGCAAAACGTATGCGCATTCCATATTTTAGAGGTATTTTCATGCGCGACTCGTTACCGATCGGCGGTGTACGTCGAAACGAAAGCGGTATCGTGAATTTGGATAATACTGAGGGACCGGGTACTCACTGGGTGGCGTACGCGAAGAGGGGAGATCGTGCCATATATTTCGACAGTTTTGGCAATCTTCGACCACCGAGAGAATTGGCGCAGTATCTAAAGAACAATGTAATAGAGTACAATCGCACGCCATATCAGCGATACGATCAGAGCAATTGTGGACAACTGTGTCTGCGTTTTCTACAGTCGGCTGACAATCAATTTAAAGACCGGCGTTACGCTGTTTAATCTCAGTATTCATTCAAACATGTCACTGACATTTACGCTCACCGGCAAGAGCAGCATCCTCGCGGTAAGCTACTTTCCCGCCGTGGATTTGAGCGATGGCGATTACGAGCTCGGTCTGACAGATTTTGAAACCTATCACACGATACCGAATGTAAATTCGTCGAACAATAAATTCTACTATGACGACGACAAGGAGATTACCATTCCCGAAGGATCGTACGAACTGCGTGATATAGACATGTATCTGAAACGCGCTCTTTTATGGGATCAATCCAATAATGTCTCGATAAACGAAGATGAACCGCACCCATTGATTATTCGGGCTAATAACAATACGATGAAGAGCGAGATCAAGTGCGCTTATCGGATAAATTTCACCAAACCGAACAACATTGGATCGCTGCTGGGATTTTCAGCGAATCGCGTGCTGGAGTCGCGACAATGGCACGAATCGGATGTTCCGATAAATATCATCAACGTAAACATCATTCGCATAGAGTGTAACGTGACCGCGGGTGCGTACAGCAACGACAAGTACGTGCACACGATACACGAGTTTTCACCGAGTGTGCCTCCAGGATATAAGATATCGGAAACGCCGGCACAGATCATTTACCTTCCGATCATCGTACGGAGCATTTCGGACTTGACGCTTCGCGTCGTGGATCAGGACGGCCGATTGATTGATTTTCGTGGAGAGGAGATCACCGTTAGACTGCATGTACGAAGACGACAGCGATAACGTGAGATGCTCGTACTGAACGAAGCTGAGCAGGTGCAACAGACGAGAAACAAAATTAGAGAGACAATCCGATCGCCAAAGAAGAAACTCACTGCGTCGAACGTTGAATTTCTGAAATCATTGGGTTTCGTCGTACGAAATGGCTAATATCTTAAACATTGGAGGTGAACCGATCTTTGACGACAGCGTCGTCAAGATTGAGACACACACGTACAATCCGTACGCCAACACAACGTTTGGACATAACGATGAGATAAGAATACCCATACAACAGCAGGATTTATACACGTTGCCGTGCGAGAGCTTTCTCTACGTTGAAGGAAGATTGATGATAAAGAAAAAGAATGACGAGTCTCAGGCAACGCTTGCGAATAATTGTGCAGCGTTCATGTTCGATGAGATTCGATACGAGCTCAACGGTGTGGAGATTGATCGCAACAGAAACGTTGGAATAACCAGTAACATCAAGAACTATGTATCGCTATCGTATAATGATTCTCAACTCATGCGGAATGCTGGATGGGACGTTTCATCGAGCATACCGGAAGGATACTTCAACTTTTGCGTACCGCTCAAGAGGTTGCTGGGCTTTTGCGAGGATTACAAACGCGTGGTTGTTAACGCTCGTCACGAATTAATTTTGATACGAGCGCGCAGCGACAACAATTGCATTGTGGGAAATCCGGCGACGGAGCCGGAAATTGAATTGTTTAAAGTACAGTGGCGAATGCCTCACGTCACATTAAACGAGATCAATAAGCTATCCATGCTACGGGCCTTGGAAAGCGGGCGATATCTTAGTGTTAGTTTCCGTTCGTGGGATCTGTACGAGTACCCCATGTTGCAGAGCACGACCAAGCATTCGTGGGCCGTCAAAACGGCGACTCAGCTGGAGAAGCCGCGATACGTTATCTTTGCGCTGCAGACCGGGCGCAAGAATATCATGTCTCAAAATGTTAGCGTATTCGATGACTGTAACTTGACCAACGTGAAACTTTATCTAAACTCTGAATTTTATCCGTACGACGACTTGAATCTGGATTTTGGCAAAAATCGATACGCCGTCCTTTTCGATATGTATGCGCGTTTTCGTAAAGCTTATTACGGATACGATTCCAGTGATACGCTTTGCAGCTTGTATACATTCCTGATGGAAGGACCTTTTGTTGTCATCGATTGCTCGCGACAAAACGAATCTGTCAAGAGCGCCACCGTGGATGTGCGAATAGAATTTGACTGCAAAGAGAATGTACCGGCAAATACTACCGCCTATTGCCTCATCTTGCATGATCGTGTAATCGAATACTGTCCATTGTCGAACGTAGTGCGCAAAATCATGTAAATTGCAATATCAGCGGGTATTGCGATATAAGAAGCACTGATGTACCGCGATAAGATACAGATTGCTCCGTCGTTTCGTCATGATCGTACCAACGTTTGTCGATCTGCAAGGCTTCACCGTCGGGATGAAATTTGTCGTAAAGGAGGTGGCGGTTCTGAGAAACGGGACCGTTTTGGCACATTACATTTTTACATGTCCCATGCCATGGAGTCTCCTCACGAAATCCGACAAATCATGCGCTTCTTGGTTGATTGCAAATCACCATGGACTACGATGGGAGGATGGAAACGTGCCATACAGCATGGCGAAACATTTATTACATCGGCCGTGCTTGGAGAGGGTGACGAGACGTCGACTCTTGTGTACGTCATGGGATGCCAGAAACGAGAATGGCTGGTGGATTTACTTGAGAATAAAGCTAGAAAAAATCTAAACATTGAGACTTTGGATGCCGATTACGAAGATATCGAATCTTTAAATAATCTAGATGTTACTAATACTATAAGATGTGAAAAACATGTTAAGAATTGCGCATTACAAAAATGTATTAAAAATATGTAACTGGTGGTCGCGACACCAGAAAAAATTATGATTTTTTTTTTAAATAAACTATATATGTATATATAAAATGTTTTATTTCCTTTTCCCACATAGTTTGTAATATAATATAGATGTTTTAGTTGTTTAAAAGCTATTCAAAAGCTGTTTTAGCTGTTCAAAAGCTGTTTTTAGTTGTTTGATAGTTGTTTTTAGTTGTTTTTAAAGATGTTTTTTGTTGTTTTTAGTTGTTTTTAGTTGTTTCTAAAGATGTTTTTAGTTGTTTTTAGTTGTTTGATAGTTGTTTTTAGTTGTTTTTAAAGATGTTTTTTGTTGTTTTTAGTTGTTTTTAGTTGTTTTTAGTTGTTTCTAAAGATGTTTTTAGTTGTTTTTAGTTGTTTTTAGCTGTTTTTAGTTGTTTGATAGTTGTTTTTAGTTGTTTTAAAGATGTTTTTTGTTGTTTTTAGTTGTTTTTAGTTGTTTCTAAAGATGTTTTTAGTTGTTTGATAGTTGTTTGATAGATGTTTTTAAAGCTGTTTTAGTTGTTTTTAGTTGTTTGATAGTTGTTTTTAGTTGTTTTTAAAGATGTTTTTTGTTGTTTTTAGTTGTTTCTAAAGATGTTTTTAGTTGTTTTTAGTTGTTTTTAGTTGTTTTTAGTTGTTTTTTAGTTGTTTTTAAAGTTGTTTGATAGCTGTTTTTAAAGTTGTTTTTAAAGATGTTTTAAAGAAGTTTGATAGCGGTTCAATAGCAGTTATACAGATTAAACCATTGAAAGTTAATGTTGCGATATCGTTTTCATGAACATACGTGTCTCGCGGTGACTTCATTGCACACGTGCAAAACTGTACATCGTAGATTTTTCGCAAGGCGCATCCGTACGGATGCTGAGATCATTGTGAAATTAGATATGTTAAACAAACGATGTGACAATAGTGAGATATAGAAGGATGAATTTGAGGGTACGCTCAGTAGTCGTGGACCGAAAGTCGCGAGTACAACACATGACATGAGCGACGAGTACATAAAATTGTGCAAACCGGTGCTCAATAGTAAATTCAAAATAGTGAAAATCAGCGAACCGCGGATGAGAAATTGTAGCAGATTGTACTTGTCGGACGTCGACGTAGCGCGATATTTGATCCGTCGCGAATTGGGAATCGCCGATCTCCGATCGAACCGGGAGATTCTCAACACCGAATTTAATTGGAAAAGAACCTTCGGATATTTTCCAAAGTTTATATTTTAGCGCGTGAGTGGAACAGAGTGTATATAAAATGGATTTCGAAGAATTGCAGTTTGAAGGAAAAGAAAGAATGGAAGTTGGAGTGAATGAACAAGAAGAAGAAGAAATGGACATTGAGGTAAATGAACAGGAACATGAACATGAACATGAACAAGAAATTGATGATGTTGATGCAATTTTGTCAAACGATTCGTGTTACGACAGTGAAAGGTTTGAAGATGTTTCGGAAGTAATTTTCCGAGTATTAAACCAGGCTGAAGTGAATACCTTAGATGAATTGAAAAAGATGTGTTGCACATACTTTTATTATACTTCTGGTAATGTAAAATTTTGTGCATCGTGTACTGTGAGATTACGAGGATTATTCTCAATGTTGTACGCTGAGCGAAAACATGACACCCGTGCCTATACACTGATCGATCATTTATTCTGTGCGTCGTGTGAGGTCCACTACATCAAATAATGCCGTGTAATCTCTGTTCAATTTGCACTGTTTGTGATTGATAGTGCTACGTGGCAAAGACATGGTGTTCGAAGGCTGTCTGTATTGCATATCAATAAAACTGCAGTTTATGCTTACAGCTTCTTTCATGTGTTGCTTTTTTCTAACTTATCTGTGTTCAAAACTCTAAATATTTTGTATAAAATCATTGTTGTGTTGCAAATTGCCGAAGGTGTCTGACTCAAGAGCCAGGGGTTTCAGGTTGAAATCAAGCGGTGGTAAGCAAATTTTCTATTTGTAGTTTCCGGCATAATTTCTGAAGCGAGACCGCGAACGGGGTAGAGGGATCGCGCGCGACCGTGAAGACGCGCGCGAACGGGGGACGGGGGCGCGAGAGAACATCTACGAGGGGGAGATAACGCGAGCGGGAGCGTGCCGTGTGACGTTCACGCGGACCGACGCGGCCGTTGCACGCGGACTCCGCGGCGCGGCGAAAACGCTGTCCGCCCTCCCCGCGGCGCGGCGAAAAGTCGAACGAGGGTCCCCTCACCCCGCGACCCCTCTCCCCGCGGCGCCCGAAACGCGAACGCGGGTCCCCCTCACCCCGCGACCCCTCTCCCGCGGCGCCCGAAAACGCGGTTCCCCCCTCCCCGCCCGCCGGCGCCCGAAAAACGCGTTCCCTTCCCCCGCCCGCGGCGCCCAAAAAACGCGGTTCCCCCCTCCCCCGCCCGCGGCGCGGCAACAACGCGTTCCCCCCCTCCCCTCCTCGCGGCGCCCGAAACGCGGTCCCCCCCCCGCGGTATACCCCCCGCCCTCACCCCCCCTCGCCCACATTTCATTAGAACCCGCCTAGCTTACCTACTCCCTACTATAGAAATAATAATTTACAAATATAAATAGTTAATTAATAACCATTCATTGTACTGTACTCATAATCTTATGAAACCGTAAATTTTAAATAACTATTTCTTTGAAATATTTCTGGATATTTTACACTGATAACTGTGTTACCAAACTAATGTTTATTTATTTTATACATTGTTTTTTGTACCCACACACACACATACACCTCACACGCGTATATATGCGTATATAATGATTTGCTTATTTTTCTGTTATAATTATCCCTTCGCCCGCATAGGTGGGTCGTTTTCGTCTGGGCAAAAATTAAATGTAGTTGTAACTTTTGAAAACGGGTAGAGAGGGCGCCACTGCGCATCCGTAAAAAAAGTTATGCTCCCCGAGAACCCGCCTACCGAGTTTCAAGGCGCCAGTCTCCCTCCGGCCGTCACAGGAGACAACTCAAATTCTTGAAAGGACGAAAACGACCCACGTGTGCGGCGAACGTTGCCCAAAAACGTAAGTAATTTTTTTGTGTGTTTTCGTTTTAAAGTGTTCATTGTGTCCGTAGAAGTCTCATAAAAACATCTGACCGCAAAAAAAAATTACAAAAATGTTTTTGTTCAGTTTTTCGACAAAAATGGCGCAGCGGTCGGTCGAAGAAATATCTATTGCCTATTGCCCGAGTGATAAAGATCGCAAAACTAACTATTGCTGCGTGAAATGCAAGAAACCAACTTGCGATGATCATCGCGTTACGTGCTGCGTGCCGTGCTTTGTGTAGCGTGTTTTTTACGACTTACATTAATGTATTTTTCTAGATAAACAATAAAGTAATGTTGGGATACTTAATTATTGAGTTATTACTTATTTTATTACTAATTTTTTTATTATTAAATATTTATTACTATTTTTACTACGAAATTTGGGGCTAATTTATTGGCAATTTTAAGGTCGCAAACTTAAGCATTTAATTTTAAAATAATTGCATGCAATATTTTTTTATGAAAGGTACGTTTTTCCCCTTCAATTTCCGTTTTGATTCATTTCGATATCTTTATTTGTCTTAAAGTTATGATTTTTTGAGTAAACAAATGATTTTACCCCTAGTTGCTCCATTTTTTTAATACAAATTATGTGAAAAAATTAAATTGTTTATAATTTTATGATTGATACTTTAAATTGAAGGTTTGAATTACCTCCATGAATTTGTTCAGATTTTTTGTAACACTTTAACACTTAAAAAAAACGTCAGGACGAAAACGACCCAGGTATGCGGCGTAAAGGTGCCAAAAAACCTATGCGGGCGAAGGGTTATATTCCGCTTAAATTTTACTAGATCTTTCTTTATTAATAAATGTTTAAATGATTTTGTTATGAATAAACGTATATTAATTGTAAAATGAATATCAGTCATTTCATAGAATAAGACCTCGTCCTCAGCTCCCTCGCTCTCTCAAAAATCGCACAAGGTCCGATCCCCTGTAAAAGGGATAATATCCTTGACCGAAAACAGGACCACGAGTGCACGAAACTCACAATAGGTGTAATAGCGTCCCTTCTGGACGTTGACCCATGACTGGAGTTTCCCGAAACGTGCATTCGTCTCGAGGTACGCGCCTTTTCCAGCGTGCACCCGAGATACAATAAGATCTCGTTGCGTCTTCTTATCTCCCCTCCTTTAGATAGCCTTTCCCTTGCTATCCTTCAAAACCTAATATTTCACAAAATCCGGAGTTTGACGTAACAGTAGTTAGAATAACAATTTTTAATAATACAATACATAACATGGAGTTTTATGCAATCTCAAGTTAAAACCGATTTGTCTGTTGCGTAGCAAGTGGGTGAAATTACTGAGGATTATGAGAACTTCATTAGTAAACATAAAATACTGAGGCCTTATCTGAGGCTATTGGGAGTAATGGAACTGAGACCAACTAGCAGCGAAGACTCCGATCATTTTTACGATGTTCCATTTTAGCAAATTTTTATACTGTGCAAGTTACTATATTTATAGGATTGGATATATTTTACAATATATGGCTTGCTTCAGGTAATTTATTATCCTATTTTTACATGCGTTATGTATCATAAGAATAATAAAAAGTGGAAGATATAGAAGAAATTATATATTATGTATATATATATATATATACATTGTATATATAAATATATAATTTCTTCTATATCTCCCACTTTTTATTATTCTTATGACACACACACACACGCACGCACGCACGCACGCACACACAATGAGGTGTAAATCCGACCGTGCAACCTCCACGCGGTACACCTTGGCTAATGCTAATGCCGGCGGTACTTGAACTTTATCAACTCATTTCTCGAAAAGTACTCAACCGAAAGAAGTTTATTGATAGTGTTTTGAAAAGAATATTAAATAAAAAGTGGGGGTTTCCATTTAAAATTTTAAAGTTGACCTTGGAAGCTCCTCCATACTTACGCTCAAGGTCAAATAAGTACCACCGTTTGATGCATTTGTTGAAGCCCTACAACTTATGTATAAAACGTTTTTTCCTAAAATGTCTTGTTTTCGAGATATTTCACCGGTTCCAGACTTTTTCCCCACCCTGTATAATTCGATATAATAATATATAATACTTATTATTACTACGATATATAAGTCACCTTGTGATGTCTCAAATTAGAAACATACACATTTGATATGCGTCGCACATGATTTAATTTACATTATTTACAATTAATCTTATCTATGATTCAGTTGTTATGTCTAGACTCTAGAACACGATAAAAATTTCCATGATTACGTAAAATGTCCTCCAAATGTATTAGTCATCTTCTATTAGGTGTAAGTACGCGAAGATGCAAACAGAACGCGTTGCATGAAGAATCGACCGCATAGGCGGACACGGATAAAGTGTGTACAGAGGCGTTTATAATTATTTCTCAAAAATGGTTTATCGTAACATAACTTTTCATACATGGTTGAATTCGTAAAAAAACAACCTTTTATTTGGTGATCAAAAAATTTTAAATTTTGAAAAAAATGTATTGGTGGCGGGGGTATGTTAAAAAAATAAAAGATATAAAAAAAATATTTTGTTATTATTTCAAAGTACTTTTGAAGCCATTTAATTTACATTTTTGAAAACTTTTCTATCTCTTATTGTTTCGGAGATATTCGGCCCGAAGAGAACAATCGATTTTTTTCCGAAGGGGTGTTCACTCTCTAAATATATGCGTATGGGCACGTATAAAAAAGACGTATCTCTTATTTTTGTCTACACAACAACATATATAAAGCTCATCAAGATCGGAGTGGGACACCTCCGTGGGTTTCCTTGTTAGTCGGATTCTTAGATTCAGACTATGCGGGAGATATTGGTACGAGAAGGTCTATACGGGATATGTTTTGTTTGGCAAATGGTGCAGTCACCTGGTTTGCGCAAAGACAAAAGATGGTAACATTAAGCACTACTGAGTCGTAATATGCAGCGACATTGACTGCAACGCGAGAAGCTGTTTGTTGCGAAAACTGTTGTATGACATCGGATGTCCATGCGCAAGCGAAACTACCTTGTACATCGACAATCAGAGCACTATAAAGCTAGTCAAAATCCGGTGTATCACAAGTTAACGAAGCATATAGATGTAAGGTTTCATTACATTCGAGAAAGATGTGCAAGTCGAGACATAGCAGTAGAGTATGTTCCGTCAGAGGATCAGCGTGCTGATATTCTCATAAAGGCTC